>NW_022437070.1:1874569-1890074 GCF_009761245.1 Sapajus apella | reverse complement strand
GCATGGCACAGGGTCTTTTGCTTTGTGGATGATGCAGCGGCTTACGTAGTCCATAAGTTTTGTGTGTACCTATGTGCCCTGTCCCTGTGAGCTGGTCCTACCCAGCACCCTGGTGACCTCAAGGAAAGAAGCCGAGGTAAGATCTGGCCTGTCTGGCTCCTCTACTCCCTTCCTTGGCTCCCAGATTCCAGCCCTCACTTCACCCTTTAAATTAATTTTTTATTTTTTTTGGAGACAGAGTCTTGCTCTGTTCCCCAGGCTGGAGTGCAGTGGCACTATCTTGGCTCACTACAACCTCTGCCTCCTGGGTTCAAGCGATTCTCTTGCCTCAGCCTCCTGAGTAGCTAGGATTACAGGCATGTGCCATCATACCTGGCTAATGTTTGTATTTTTAGTAGAGATGGGGCTTCACCATGTTGGTCTTGAACTCCTGACCTTGTGATCCACCCGCCTCGGCCTCCCAGTGCTGGGATTACAGATGTGAGCCACCGATCCTTGGCAATTTATTTTTATTTTAAGTTTCTTTTTAGAGACAGGGTCTTGCTTTGTCACTCAGGTTGGAGTGCAGTGGCACCATCATAGCCTACTGCAGCTTCGAACTCCTGGGCTCAAGTGATCCTCATGCCTCGTCTTTCCAAAATGCTGAGATTATGGACATGAGATACTGGGCTGGGCCTATTCTGTATCTTGTGGGCATAAAATTGAAACATGCCTTGTGGGCATTTACTGCAACTTCAATGAGTGATTATTATGTTGCCTTCAGTCCTATGTTACTTGTGCACTTTTGATAGGAGGAAATTAGATTTACTCCCTATATGTTTTAGAAAATTAAAGTTTTAAATATCGGACTCACTAGCTGCCCTGATCCAATCTGTTATAATTAATTAAGTCAGTTAAAAAACTCCTCCTTGGCTGGGCACCGTGGCTCACACGCCTGTAATCTCAGCACTTTGGGAGGCTGAGGCAGATGAATCACTTGAGAGCAGGAGTTCAAAACCAGCCTGGCCAATATGGTGAAACCGTGTCTCTACTAAAAATACAAAAATTAGCCAGGCATGGTGGTGCATGCCTGTAATCCCAGCTACTTGGGAGCCTGAGGCAGAAGAATTGCTCGAACCTGGGAGGCGGAGGTTGCAGTGAGCTGAGATTGAGCCATTGCACTCCAGCCTGGGTGACAGAGCGAGACTCTGTCTCAAAAAAAAAAAAAAAAAGAAAAAAAAACATGAAATTTAATAAGTAAAACTACTCCAGTTTTCTTGCTGTTGGCAAAAAACTCTTGTGTTTTTTGTTGTGTTAAAAATGATAAAAGTAAAATCAAATGGTGATGATTATTTTAAAAAACATCTGAGATATTTCACAAGGACATATTTAAAATACAGTGCAGAATCTTGACTTAACTTTCACTCCTTGCTGCTCCCAAGCCTGGAATGCGCTCTCCCTTCTTTCACCTCTCCTAATTGTCACCTACCGTTTCTTCTGTCACCTCATCAGGATGATACCTCCTGTCTGATATCTTGGAGGAGGACGGATTCCCCTGTTTGCTTTCCACATTGTTTCTTCTCTTTGCATTTGTCACAATTGTAGTTTCTAATTTACCTCTGTGTTTTCTTAATGTTATGTTGGTGCAAAGGTAGTTGCTGTTTTTGTCATTGAAAGTAATGGCAAAAACCAGTTTCTTTTGCAGCAACTTAATAGATTTCTGTCTCTTCTAGTATACAATACGGTCTATAAGGAGGGTCACCACATAACATATTGTCCAAATGATGACATTTGAAAGTGCTGGGAGGCTGGGCACGGTGGCTCATGCTTATACTCCCAGCACTTTGGGAGGCCGAGGTGGGCAGATGACCTGAGGTCATGAGTTCAAGACCAGCCTGGCCAACATGGTGAAACCCTGTCTCTACTAAAAATACAAAAATTAGTTGGGCATGGTGGCGGGCGTCTGTAATCCCAGCTACTTGGGAGGCTAAGGCAGAAGAATCACTTGAGCCCACGAGGCAGAGGTTATAGTGAGCCAAGATCACCCCACTGCACTCCAGCCTGGGCAACAGAACGAGACCCTGTCTAAAAAAACAACGAAAAAAAACCCAGGAGTTCCTGCACCCACATTTTAGTGGGGAAGACAGGAAGCAAATTAACAAACACCTAATAACTATTTTAAAAAACAGATATGAGATATTTCACATGGTAACGCGATGGGCGTGGTGCGGGTCAGATAAACAGGCTCCCAAGTCGCATCCTCAGCCTGGTCTTGGCGCTGGGGAAAAGATGCTACACGCTTTCCTCCTTCAGCCACCAGAGGGTGCACTCTCTCCGTTTGTCCTCTGTGGCGCCCTTTGTCCCGCACCCGGACAGGGATCCTGCTTTGACATTTCCTGAGGGCCTGCCTCTCCCAGGGAGTAGCGTGCTCCTGTGAACAGTAATAGCAACAATAATGTAGAGACCAAGAGCAGAGTACTGAGTTTTATGCTGATGTCCAAAGTCATAGGACATTTCATTTTTTTCTTTTTCTGTTTCTTTAAAAAAATCTGGATGGGCGTGGTGGCTCGTGCCTGTAATCCCAGTGAGTAAATGCTAACAAAAAAGTGACTGTTTCCAATGCTATATTTCATGTAGAAACCCTGGATAGAGTGCTAGATAGATTTTTGAGAGAATTTTGGTAATGTGTGAGGAAATTACCTGATGGTATTAATTGAACTGGGAATATTATTACTTTTATCAATTAATAGAACGCAAGTTTCTACATTCTGAAAATTTTCTATCCAACATACTTCCCAAGATGGATTCACTCAGCATAAGGGGTATGTGTGGGGTTCCCAGTTTACATGATCTTTACAAACGCATTTACTTTATTGGGTGCTTATAAGTCAATAGGAAACTGTAGCCCAGAGAGGTTAAGTAAATTTTAAAATGCCACAACTGGTAATGGTGTAGCTGGGTCCCTAAAGTCATAAGAGAGAATTATGAGGTATTATGGGACAGTTCAAAGGTACTGAAGCCAGAAACTGGTAAGACCATTGATCTCTGAGGAGTGCAAATGAGGGGTGAGGTAAAGGGAGGGGAAGGAGACTATTTTTAATTTTTAAAAACCATGTCTGGAAGTTTTATTCTCTACACTCCTGTCTTTGATAATTTAGGGAGAATCCGGGTTTGGGCAAATACCCAAGAGCTAGAGCCGCTTTGTTCTCCTGACTTGGGCTTCAGTGGTTTCTTGTTGCAGTTTTTGCTGCTGCAGCAGAGCATTTAGGCAGGAAAGGATCCAGTCTGCCATCCAGGGACTGGCACCCACGTTCTTGTTGGGGGTAGCAGGGACCAGCTAGCAAGCTTGAAATGTGCAGGTGGAACACAGCACTCCACCCACCCAGATAGCAGAGGCACCGGTGAGGCCCAACCACCTCCCTCAGTGACATCTGCCTACCTAACATTCTTTCTGAACATCTGAAATTCCACCAAATTCCTGCCTGTCACCTGGGAGAGGCTCCCTGCGGCCAGGTGGAAATCACACCCGGATGCCACCAGAATGATTCAGCCCTTTCTGCACTTGTTCCAGAGGGGAAGCCCATGAGAGGAGGAAAACCCAGTACTCCCCTGTGTGCCACGTTCTAGCAGCACCTGGGGTTGTGGAAAGTCTTTCCTGAGGCTTGCCCAGGGATGCCTGGGATCAGGGGCTGCTTGCCTTTCTGGAGGAGCTGGGCCCAGGACTGAGGGGGGTTGCTGGGCTGGGACAGGGGAAACTGGGTCTAGTCTAGATGGTGTCTCTGACCTACAGGGAGCCTTCATGTCAGGGTGTTCCTTACATACAGGGAACTAGGGTGAGAACATGTGACGAACAGGTGTTGGAGTTTACTCTTATTTCCCAGGAAGCCATGAGAATCCTGTGACCCTGGAAAGAGAAACGATAACTTTCCCCCAAGTTATATGAGTTCCCAATAACTGGGGACATGGCAGTGAGTGGTGCAGCCCTGCTCCCTGTCCTCAAACAGCTCTAGGTCCCCTGTCCCTAGACAGTGACAACCCAGAGCTGGGAATGCACAGGCGGCCGCTTTGGTAATTTTGACATGGGGTTTTAGCGACCCCTGCTGATTGCTGGGAAGATCCCCACCAGAGAATTGTAGTGGACTTCAGGAGAAATGACAAAGGCGGTCGTGTATGTGGAATGAATTTTCTTCTTGTTTTTTGAGGCAGAGTCTCGCTTCATCACCCAGGCTGAAGTGCAGTGGCACAATCTCAGCTCACTGCAACCTCTGCCTCCTGGGTTCAAGCAGTTCTCCTGCCTCAGCCTCCTAAGTAGCTGGGACTACAGGCACCCGCCATCAAGCCCAGCTAATTTAGTAGAGAGAGGGTTTCAGCATGTTGGTCTTGAATTCCTGACTTTAGGTGATCTGCCTGCCTTGGCCTCCCAAAGTCCTGAGATTATAGGTATGAGCTACCGCGACAAGCATGAAGTAAGTGTTAAAAGCTAAATAGGACCCAGTGATATAAAGTTAAGAAACATTATAGGCAGATAGAGAGGGTAAAAAAGTCTTTGGTAAGGTTTTTGTTTTAATGAAAAGCGCCCCCCCCCCCCCCACTGCCCCATCATATTTTCTAACAACGATCAGCTGTTAAAATCGAGCTGCAGACAGAGAAGGGCAGGCTAGAGGCTGGCGCAGGTGACTGCCAGCAGTTGTACCAATAGGAAAAGGCTACCTGGGACGAGGCATTTTCAAAATGGCGGCTCCATCTTCCCTTTTCCTTTCTGCGTGTGCAGTAGACAGCAGGCAACATGGCGTCCACCAAGTGGAAAGTCCATTTGCACAATACAGTTAGGGAGGGGCGGCCAGATTCCTCGAGCACTGTGTAAATGTCACAGCTCTTTCAACCAACCTGTGGCCCCTATGGGAATCAGACACCGCCTCCTCAAACCTGTGGATAAAATCCAGGACACTCCACTGGCTGGAAGTCCCATTCAGGTGCCTCTTGAGAAAGAGAGCGCTTTTCTTTCTCTTTTGCCTATTAAACCTCTGCTCCTAAACCCACTTCTTGTGTCTGTATACCCGATTTTCTTGGTATGAGACACTGAATCTTGGGTATTTACCCCAGATGATGACACCACTTTCCCAGTGTCAGCACTCCCCAGGAAGAAGGATTCAGGCTTGGTCCCGTGTGAAGCAAGTGGGCAGTTAAGCAGGTGGCTTTGGCCAGTTTTTGAGCATGAGGCCACGGCGAGGGTTGCTGCATGTGCGCTGGAGTTTGAGTGGTTTGAACGTCCTTCTGCTGCCAAGAGAGCGCATGGTGTGTCCAGATGTGCACTGGATGTGACTGAGAAAGGGCCGGAACGCTGACAATATCCAAAAACAGATTGTTCTTGTCATTCAGGGAGATGAACAGGGCTACTGGAAAATAGCTTCTCTGACCCTTTGAGAAAATGTAGAGAGAAGATTCCAACCCAGGGCAGTTTGACCCCAAAGTCTCAGGATTGCTGAGAGAGGGACTCTTGCATCCACAGAGCCCTGGCCCTGCCCCGCTGCCCTCCCTCTGACCCAGCTTCTGACAGCCCCTTTACCATCATCATCTTCCACTGCGGCTTTTTCTACCTGGCCTGACTTGGCTGCCCTGACAGATGGGGGTCAAGGCCAAGGAGGGCCGGCTGGGCTCCTCTCTCAACCCCAACCCTGCCCTGAGGAATGTGCTTCTCTCTGGCACTGTCTGGTCTCCAGGCCTAAATTCAATTCTGTTTTTAGCACAGAAAACTAGGCCAAATGCCACGCCCCATCTCAGCCTACAAAGCACCTAGGACTGACACTATGAGCTCTCAACTCATTTTTTGGGGGGAAGGCAACATGCCAGGGCAGTTAGTAATTTTAAGAAAGCAGAAGTGAGCTTGTGCCCAGAGGATTTTTCCTCCCAGTGTCTAGTAATTGTTTGGCTGTGACTCACCAGGAGAAAGTCATATTGCATCAGTCTGAAGGAAAGTTTAGACACTGATGAATAAGATACTGTGCTGTGCACACTCCTCTATTTCTTTTGAGTCTAGTTTAATGTGTAAGATACCCATGGTGACAAATTGATTCACAACCTGAGAGTGTCACAGTCCCCATGTTGGAGATCACTGCTCACCCTGCAGCTGCAGGAAGAGATGGCTGGGGCAGACCTGTGTTACTTATAGTTAAGTGATTACAAGCTTGCTTTGCTTTTTATACGCTGAGATTTGTGCCACAGATCATATCCAAACTATGATGCAGTAAAATAAAAGCAGAGATCAAAGGGTAACAGAGGCCTATGGTAAGAACCATCTGAGAGCGCCCTAGAACTGCGGAACACTGCGGTGTGGTTGCAGAGCAGGAGAAACTCCCTTGGTCCCACATCTCTTCCCAACATAGAGTTTGCATGAGGATCTCGTAAAGGGAGCTTATGCAAAGACTCTGGGAGGCAATGCAACCTCTGCTCACAAGACTCGGGAGGGTCTTTGCAGTTGGGGCTGATAAGGCCGTCAGGCCTTACAGGGCAGAGATCACTGGAATGCCACAGGCTCTGCCTGTGTTCTCAGAATATGGAGCCATTCCGATTGTTCCGTGTGCACAATGCTCGAGAGATAAAAGCCCCTTGATGCACTGTGTGTGGTCAGACCTTATGGGCCTTATCTGCTGCACCTCTCTTGCCAAAGCACCTGGATAGACAATGGGTGGTAAAATCTCGGACAGTGCGGGGTAAAATCTTAGTATTTCTTAGAAGAACCACATTTGCTATTGACTGTTGCAGACACATGCTCTTCCCTGGCTATCTTCCTCGTCAACCACCGTCTCCATAGCCTGCAAGATTAGTAGATAATACACCTAATAAAAGCGCTTGGACCCCAGAGCTCAATGCCAACTCGGATCACCCCACGTGAGTGCGTTGGACCCCTGGACCCATGCTGTAAATTTCTATTCTCGTGTCTTTGTCTTTCTTTTCTCACTCCCTTGTGTCCACTGGGACACGGGGGCACCCACGTACAGGGTTGGGCTGGTTCCCAACATTGGGAGGCCAGAAAGTAGAGTGAGAAATGGGGTGGGGGTTATGGGTGCTTAGCTCATCCACCCATGAGAGCGAGTAGGCCTGCAGGACTCTGGAAATTGCATGACTGTGTCTGCTCCATCAGCCTCCTGCCTGGTCTCCTGCTCCCATCTCAAGCTCCCAGCCAGCCTCCTCCAAGCAGGAGTTAGGGATTCTCCTGAAACACAATCTGGTCACTTCTATCCCCTTATGAGGGCCTGCCTGTAGGTCGAGTGCACTGAGAAGAAAGACCAGTTCTCCCTGAGGCTCATAAGAGGAGATGGAGAAGGGGATTGTGGGAGCTTCCATGGTCTCCCAGGGCTCCTCATTCTCTCAGCACCTCCATGTGTTCAGCAACCAGAAAGTTCAATACTTTTGTTCAAGAGTTTTTAGGCCAGGAGTGGTGGCTCACACCTGATTCCCAGCACCTGGGGAGGCTGAGGCAGGTGGATCACCTGACGTCAAGAGTTCAAGATTAGCCTGACGAACGTGGGGAAACCCCGTCTCTACTGAAAAATACAAAAATTAGCCAGGCATGGTGGTGGGCTCCTGTAATTTCAGCTACTCGGGAGGCTGAGGCAGGAAGAATTTCTTGAACCTGGGAGGCGGAAGTTGCAGTGAGCTGGGATTGTGCCACTGCACTCCAGACTGGGCAACACAGTGAGATTCCATCTCAAAAAAAAAAGTTTTTATAGTTTGGTCTTCATCGCCTCCCCATCATCACCTTTCTTGGAGGTTAGTGGGTGACGCTGAAGGTTCCTACCCTCTGGTCCTCGAATCTCTTTGTCTTTCTTGTGACTGCCCTGATGCTGAGGCTACCTGGGGGCCCTACACTAAGTCACATTTTTAGCATGAACTCATGCTGTGTGATCTGAAAGAGACTCATTAGGAATAACAAAAGACACTCCCATCACTCAGGAAGTTCCAAGTTTAGCTTTGTGATAGGATTGAGGGCCAAAGAACAAACATTTTCATATTACAGCACGCCGGGTAAGCCATAGGTTCATCAGATTGGACCCTCCTTGCTCTGCCAAATTTACAGCATTCACGAGTTACCAATCCCAAGGGAGGACTCCCACTGCAGGAAGGATGGCAAACGTCACCACCGTGCTGACCACCAGGAATAGGGCTCTGAACACTTCAGCCACTGCCTCTTGGGCTGCATCTGACAACACTGAGTATGGTGAACAGAACACCGACAACCATAGCCAGCGCCAAAAAGCAGGTTGGTCAATTTTTTTTTTTTTTTTGGGTGCAGCTGTTTTTTATTTCAGGGAGACCGCAGGGGAGGGGGCTCAGTCTTTCTTGGCAGCAACTTTCCTCATGGCGGCCAGGACATTGCTCAGCTCCTCCCGCTTCCTCTTGGTCCAGATGTGTGTCCCCACCCTTTTCTTGATGAACTTGAGGGCCCATCTGTCCTTGGAGACCTTCAGCAATTCCATGGCGTGCCGCTTCTATGGGGCAAAGCCTCACACCTCCCGGATCATGTCCCGCACGAACTTGGTGTGTTTGGTCAGACGCCTGCAGTGGCGGCTGTGCCTGGGCTTGCTCACTTTCTTGGTTACCTTGTGGTCCTTGTTGAGGCCCACAGCCATAGGATACCGAAGGGCCATAGCTGCTGCTCTCCAATGGCGACCGTGGCGGAAGCAAAAGCAGGTTAATTACTTATGGACAGGCAGCGAGGGACAGCAGAAGCAGAGGATTCATGACTCGCTGGTCCCCCACGGCTCAGGAGCACTGCCCAGGGCAGATCGAGTTGCCTGTGCCTGTCCCACATGCACCACAGCTGAGGACTCAGCAGTGAGTGCTGAGTTTTATACCCCGGGGGACATGCCCTGGGTGAGTGTTGCAGGACATCCCCTCCAGGATGGATGGGAATGAGGCCAGCCCTGTCCTGGTCAGCTTCTCTTTAGCTCAAGGTGTTGCATTCTCTGGGAGGGATAGAAACCAAGCCCTGGCACTTTGAGGCAGTTCCTTCTTTCCCAGGATGGAGGATTCTGATATAGTTTGGCTCTGTGTCCCCACACTACTCTTATCTCAAATTGTAATCCCTAGGAGTCAGAGAAGGGACTTGGTGGAAGGTGATTGGATCATGGGGGACAATCTCCCTATTGTTGTTCTCGCGATAGTGGACAAGTTCTCATGAGATCTCATGGTTTAAAAGTGGGTGGCAGTTCCCTTTTCCCTCTCTTTCTCTCCTGCCAACATGGAAGACGTGCCTTGCTTTCCCTTTGCCCTCTGCCATGATTATACATTTCCTGAGGCAAAACTTAGCCATGCAAAACTGTGAGTCAATTAAACCTCTTTTCTTTATAAATTATCCAGTTTCAGGTCATTCTTTATAGCCCCATGAAAACAAACTAATACACATTTCTAGTGCATTCTACAGTGATTCTGGGAGCTCTGGGCAAGAAGAAAGGTGGGAAATCCAGAGACATCCAATGCTTGTCTTCTGGTGCCCTCCTCCAGGAAGGCATTCCTGGTGCTCTGGGCACTGGACCCAGCCTTGTTCACCCTGAATCATCACTGTTTAGAGAGGCGTCAGTTTCCTCCCTGGACTATGATACCCAGAAGGGCAGGACCTGGAACTAGGTCACAATCGTATCCATAGCATCCACTGGCACAGAGTAAGTGCACAGGGTGTATTCAATGAATGAATGAAAAAAGTGAATGGATGATGAAAGCCCTGTGTTCAGGGTGTGTCTCACTCAACCTGCCTGTCCTGTTATGGTGACTTGGTGAGAATTATTGCTTGCATGTCTTCAAACCTCCTCTTCCAGACAGCCCCAGGGCTTCCCTGTGAAGCTGCTTCTCAGCTGTGCCCTCTGGAGTCAGATGCACTGGGGAAGGTCTAAGGCTGGACTCCACAGCTCACGTTTTCCCCCCTTAGCCCTCCTAACACAGGACACAGCCACATGCAGGGCTGCAGGAGCTCAGGCTGCCAGCATCATCAACAGCCTGCTGGGAGAGGGTAGGGACAGGTGAGACTCAGAACCTTCTAGATTCCTAAGTTTATAAATCTTTTGGCTGCAACTGCTAGGAAAAATAGCTGTGACATCATCATATGGGTTACACACAGTCACAAAGAAAAGGGAAAGCAAAAATCGGTAAGAGTGTGTCAGCCTCCGTAAGGGGGAACATCTCCATCTAACTTTGATCCCAATTGACTTTTTTCAGAGGAAGCATTCTTCCTTCTCAGAACAAGCACATTCACACAAGAATTCACATAGGAAGGAGATTAAATTCCTGTGGAGCAGAGGAGGAAAACCTTTCACTCAACCTGTCTGTCTTGTCATGGTGACTTGGTGAGAATTGTTGCCTGCAGGTCTGTGGTTCTGTGGTCTTAACTGTCCTGGGGCCATAATGTATTTGAGAATCTGATAATAATTATAAACTTTTTTGCTCAGATTATCACAGATAATTGCAAAATACTGTGAAATGCCACTGTCCTGCATATTTAAACACACACACACAGACACGAAAAGTTAAGGAAAATATATATATTTAACTTGTGGGGTGCATTGGAGAGCAAAAAAGAACTGTCCAGACCTGTGGTGCTGAATAGTCTGCTCTGGTTCAACTAAAATAAAGCCCTTGATCAATTTGGTCACTGAAAGGACTTGTTCACTTCTTGTTGAGGTATCAAAACCACAGCAGAGGCCTGATTTTCAAGTGTCTGCCTTAACAGAAAAGCCACAAAGAGCCGTGGTGAGAGCATATCAGATGATGTCCACGGTGCTCTCAGGAGGTAACAGGTGGCTGACCTCAGCCTTGATGTTCAGGAAGATTTCAGAGAGTGGTTGACATTTAAGTGAAAGATGAAGATGAATAGGGATGGGGCATTGGGGGCTGAGGCAGGGGTGGTGCTGTGGCTCTCCCAAGGAGCTGTGTTAAGCCAAGGGCAGTGAGAGTCGGGGTGGGGGGTGTGCAGGATGTGGGGGTTAACATTTGGCACGCAGCCTACTTCTTCAGGACTGTCTGGGCTGCAGAGGCTGGAAGCTTCAGGCTTTCCTTCCCAGCGGGCCTTGCAGCTGGGCTTCTAGATGCATTTGAATCTCTCAAACACAGCCATTGTGTCTCTGGGTGTATCCACAGTAACATCTCATGCCCAGGCAATAGCTCTGAATTGCTGAGAGGCTGTTCCAGCTACACAACTGGCATCCGGATGTTGAGTCTCAGCTCGGTAGACTGGTCTAGCTTCATTCCTGGTGGCAAATCCTGGGGCCTCTCTTCCAGATCCTCCTATGACATGGAGGCTCTCAATTCACTGGACTGTATCATGCGGAGGATCCTGCCAGAGCAGGGATCAGGTTTTGGTCAACAGAAGCTGCTTTGCAGGGAGCTTCTGAAATCCTGACATTATGTTTGGAGAAAATGACTCTCACAGATTCATCCTTGTCAGCCAGCAGAGGAGGGGCCTCTGGCCTGGGGAAACCCTGGACTTCCTTCTACATACCTGACATACCTGCACACCAAAAATTCCACCTCATTCCTGCCTGTTTCCTAGCAGGGCTTCCCTGAGGGCAGATGGAAAGACCGCCCCAAAGCTGCCAGGAGGGAAATTCCTTCTATTTTTACCTGGAGTAAAAGGGCAAGCAGTGGGGAAGCTGCTGACAGCAGGAAATGCCAGCGTCCTCCAGGATTTCACATTCCAGGAGCCAAGACCTGCCAGCCCTGCCCAGGAGCCCTGGAAATACCAGACCTGGGTGTCCTCCAGGAGCATCTGTGAACAGAGCCTTCCTGCCCTTCCGAGAGGGGCCAGGCCTGGGGAGTTTGGCAGCCCTTGGGTGGGAGTTCCGGAGACCTGGGTTCTGGCTCAGCCTGTGTCACTGACCAGCAGGAGGACCTCGGTCTGTCTTGCTTGGATGCAGGAAGTGGGGTGAGAGAATTATGGTGATGGTCATTTGAGATCAGGGTTTATATTTACTGTCCAGACACCTGGGATCTTCTCCAGACACTTGAGGACAGGCTTCTACTGGGACATCCTGGTCCTACTTCACACAGCTGGGCTCCCAGGCAGCCCAGGCAGAAGACAGACCCATGTCCAGACATGGATGCCCCAGAGTGGGCATGTTAGGAAGGGGGACTCTGAGGAACTGGTGGTGAGATTGGACAGAGTTGTGTTTATAGGCTTTTATGACACCTTAGGAAGGGGCAGGGACAGGATTTGAATCCAGGGCTGACTGACCCCAAAGCCTCATCATGTCTAGTTAGGGGCTCTTAGTGTCCAGGGAGCCCTGGACTGGCCCTCACTGCCCTCACACTGCCCCAGCCCCTGAGGCCACCATGCTCTGCTACAGTCTCCCTTCAGCTTCTAGATGCTGGGCTGACTCAGCTGCTCTGAGAAACTAGGCTCAGGCCACGAGGATGGGGTGGAACCTCCCTCCTCAGATGCCCACCCTGCCCCTGCCCCAGGAAAGGTGCTCCCCTCTCTCACCCCGGCTCATGCAGGCAGCCTCGCCTTTTCTTGGTAGAGACAGTAAGACCTAGCACAGGGCTTCACTGCAGACTCCCGGAAAATGCCTGGAACCAAGGACCTGAGAACTGGACCCCTTTATGGAAGACATCAAAGGGCAGATATGTCAGTGGCTCTTAAGAAGAAGGTGATCCCAGATGCTTCTGTGCTCCCAAGTGTCCTCATCATTTGGCTGTGACTCCCTCAAAAAACTAGATGCCTAGCTCTAGATATATGCTATTCTATCACATAGTAATATCATATGATAGAACAATATAATATTCTATCATTACTTGGAATGCACATAGTCCCAATAAAAGGGTCCTAAACAGGCTGGGTACAGTGGCTCACACCTGTAATCACAGCACTTAGGGAGGCTGAAGTGGCAGATCACTTGAGGTTGGAAGTTCAAGACCAGCTTGGCCAATACGGTAAAACCCCATCTCTACAAAGAATACAAAAAGTACCCAGGTGTGGTGGCGGGAATCTGTATTCCTAGCTACTCAGAGGCTGGGGCAGGAGAATCGCTTGAACCTGGGATGCAGAGGTTGCAGTGAGCCAAGATCATCCTACTGCACTCCAGCCTGTGCAACAGAAAGAGACTCCATCTCAAAAAAAAAGGGGGGGGTGTATCATAAACAGTTGAGCACAGTGTTCTGGTTAATGCACACTGTGCCACTTTCCAACCCTTTTTTTTTTTTTTTTTTTTTTTTGAGACAGAGTTTCGCTCTTGTTACCCAGGCTGGAGTGCAATGGTATGATCTCGGCTCACTGCAACCTCTGCCTCCTGGGTTCAGGCAATTCTCCTGCCTCAGCCTCCTGAGTAGCTGGGATTACAGGCACGAACCACCATGCCCAGCTAATTTTTTTGTATTTTTAGTAGAGACGGGGTTTCACCATGTTGACCAGTATGGTCTCGATCTCTTGACCTCGTGATCCACCCGCCTCGGCCTCCCAAAGTGCTGGGATTACAGGCGTGAGCCACCGCGCCCGGCTTCCAACCCATTTTTTTAAATTAAAAATAATATTGTTTATGCCCAACCAAATTTCCTAATCTGTGTCCTGGAAAACACTGCTCTACCCCATAGCAGCGAGGCATGGAGGACATTGGAGCAGACAGGGAGATGGTGCTGGAAGCAGGGTCTGCTCTGCCCAGGGAAAAGGTGGGAGTTGAGCACTCTGGTATTTATCGTGAGGTCTTTTCTGCTGCAACCTCTTCCCTTGTCTTCTGCCTCCAGAAAGAAGCCCCTGTGCATGCTCCCTGGGAACACAGATGCAGGATCTTCCACACATACAAATTTGACCACATCCATGCCTTGCTAGGACCTAGCCATGGTGCCTACAGGGTGACAGGTCACCTTGCCTGTCCTTGAGAAGAATGGCTTGTTCATGCCAGGCGTGGCCTGTGAGCTCATGAGCTGAGAAATTCCTGCAGAAGCTGGGAGGGGCCCACAGAACTGACCCAAAACACCTCCTTCCCCTCTGTCCTCACATCAAGGCCCCAGGATGGCTCTTCTCAGGGAAAATCACAACCCAACCCTCTGAAAAAGCACATTAAGGAAAAATACCTTTGGGAATATCAAGATGGGTGTGGAATTTCTCCACCAGAACTTTAACCACAATAACCCATTTATTTTCCTACCTTCTCTCTCTCTCTTTCTCTCTCTTCTCTCACTGTCATGAACTTCATGAAGACGCTGACTTTGAATATTCTACTCAGCACTGCATCGCCAATGTCTTGACATAAAGCCTGGGACATGTGGGCTTCCATGTGGACCTGTCCTGGATAAATGACCATTAATGAGACAGAGAAGGAGTTGGAGAGCCCCCAGAGGAGTGTGAGTCCCAGGGGTTCGGCCAAATCCACTCCCACCTTGCAAACCTGTGAAAGGTGCCTGAGTCGCACAGTCTCTCGCACATGAATGCCATGAGCTGCAGGTGAGTGAGAAGTTACTGGATTCTGGACCGTGGGTTTGGGTTGTGAGGTCGGGACCTAATGGGCCCCATGGAATATGTCATTGGTTAGCAACATCCCAAGGAAAGTGGGGAAAGTCATAGCTCAGTAGGATCTTGTGGAATCGCTGTGCGGATGTGTGTCACAGGATGTTAACATCAGGAGGATCCTATTTTCTCCTGTTTGCCAGAGGCATCAGTGTCAGGAATGAGAGAGGGCACGTAGCACAGAGAAGGTGGGGGGTGCACTGCTTCTCTCTTGAGAACAAAGCTGAGATCAAATCTACCATGACATACCCTGCCTGGCTCCTATCCTGCCCAAAGACCCAGCCTGTCTCTGCAGAACTTGCAGGAGGGCAGGACATGTCATGACGTTACCAGCTCCTCTAGGAATATGAGATAAAAGGAGCTGCTAAGATCTGTTGATCACCCACTCACTCTGCTGGAGCCACCCCAGAGCCATGGTTCCCCGAGGCTGCATCCTGGGTAAGGAGGACAGGACCCGATTCCCACCCAAGCCCATCTCCCATCTTGGCCACCTCCAGGGCTCGCTCCCCATTCTACCCTACACCTCACCCCTGTTCCCAGGCCCAGCAATTCCCCATCCACAATGCTCGGGCCAGCCCCATCCATGGCCCTGCTTGAGTCCTGGAACTGCCCAAAGCCATATGAAGCCCTGGTTCCACCCAATCTTCTAAATATCAGTGCCAGCCACATCTGTGGCTGCTCACTTACCCCACTTTCCCCTTCTTTTCCCCACAGCTGTCTTGGCTGTTCTCTGCATCTCCAGGCTCTTCTGCTCACATGGAGCCCCAGGTGAGCCCAGGAGAAATTGGGAAGCTGGGGTGGTGCAGCTCCCAGGGGACCACATGCTAGGACTCACCTGCCACCCCACCTGGACCTCACCAGCTCTGTCTCCTCCAGTGGTCCCCATGAGTCCTTACCTGATGCTGTGCCAGCCACACCTCAGATGTGGGGACAAGTTCTACGACCCCCTGCAGCACTGTTGCTATGACGGTGCCATCGTGCCCTTGACCAGGACCCGGGGGTGTGGAAACTGCACCTTCAGAGTCTGCTTTGAGA
>NW_022437070.1:1812603-1864569 GCF_009761245.1 Sapajus apella | reverse complement strand
TCTCAAAGCAGACTCTGAAGGTGCAGTTTCCACACCCCCGGGTCCTGCCCAAGGGCACGACAGCATTGTCATAGCAACAGTGCTGCAGGGGGTCGTAGAACTTGTCCCCACATCTGAGGTGTGGCTGGCACAGCATCAGGTAAGGACTCATGGGGACCACTGGAGGAGACAGAGCTGGTGAGGTCCAGGTGGGGTGGCAGGTGGGTCCCAGTCAGGGGTCCCCTGGGAACTACACTCATCCCCCAGCTTCCCAGTCCCTCCTGGGCTCACCTGGGGCTCCATGTGAACAGAGGAGCCTGAAGATGCAGAGAGCAGCCAAGACAGCTGTGGGAGAGGGAACGGGAGGAGTTGGTAACCAGGCAGCCACAGGTGTGACTAGCACTGACATTTAGGAGATTGGGTGGGAGTGGGATCAGGGCTTGGTATGGCTTTGGTCAGTAGTTCAGGGACTAAAGCAGGGCTGTGGATGGAGCTGACCTGGGGCTGTGAGTGGGGAATTGCTGTGAGCAAGTCATCTGGGGAGATGGCCAGGCATGGGAACATGGATGAGGTGTAGGGTAGAGTGGGGAGCGAGCCCTGGAGGTGGCTGAGTTGGGAGATGGGCTCAGGTGGGAATGGGGTCCAGTCCTTCTTACTTAGGATGCAGCCTCGGGGAGCCATGGCTCTGGGGTAGCTGCAGTGGAGTGAGCAGGTGATCAGCAGATCTCAGCAGCTCCTGTTATCCCACTTTTTATCACTATCACTCCTTTTATTACCGGAGTTGCTGGTGATGTGATGACCTGTTCTGCCTGCAGAGACAGGCTGGGTCCTTGGGTGGGAGGGGTGCCAGGCAGAGTATGTGTCACAGTAGATTTGATCTCAGACATTTTGATAGCCAAGGGGAGAATTGGTGCACTCTCCACCTTCTCTGTTCTACCCACCTCACTCTCATGTCCTGCAGTGAGGCCTCTTTGGTAAACAGAAGGTGCAGGATGCTCCTGGCATTAACATCCTCTTACACTCACACGCAGCTCCTGGCATTCAGGTGGGAGACTGTGTGACTCAGGCACCTGACTTTCACAGGTTTGGAAGGTAGGAGTGGATCTGGAGGGACCCCTGGGACTCACACTCCTCTGGGGGCTCTCCAACTCCTTCTCTGTCTCATTAATGGTCATTTATCCAGGACAGATTCACTTGGAAGCCGACATGTCCCAGGCTTTATGTCAGACACTGGTGATGCAGAGCTGAGTAGAATATTCAAAGTCAGTGCCTTCAAGAAGTTCATGACAGTGAGAGGAGAGAGAGAGAAGGTAGGAAAATAAAACTCCTTAGTTTTGGTTATTGTGGTTCCTGTGTTCAGTGTCATTATCACTGTGGAGTTCTGGTGAATTTCCATACCTATCCTGAGATTCTCAAAGGCATTTTTCCTTAATGTGCTTTTTCAGAGGGTTGGGTTGTGATTTTCCCTGAGAAGAGCCATCCTGAGGCCATGATGTGAAGACAGAGGGGAAGGGGCTGTTTTGGGTCAGTTCTGTGGGCCCCTCCCAGCTTCTGCAGGAATTCCTCAGCTGGGAAGCTCATAGGTCATGCCTGTCATGAACAAGCCATTCTCCTCAAGGCCAGGCAAGGTGACCTGTCACCCTGTAGGCACCATGGCTGGGTCCTAGCAGGGATGGATGTGGTCAGATTTGTATGTGTGGAAGATCCTGCATCTGTGTTCCTGGGGAGCATGGATAGGGGCTCTCTCTGGAGGCAGGAGACAAGGGAAGAGGGTGACAAATACCAGAGTGCTCAGCACTCACCTTCTCCTGGGGCAGAGCAGACCGTTTCCAGCACCATCTCCCTGTCTGCTCCATTGGCCTCCATGCCTCACTAGCATGAGCTAGAGTGGTGTTTTCCAGGACACAGATTAAGACATGCTAGTAGCATGTAAAACCAATTCAGTTGGGCATAAACAATGTTATTTTTAATTGAAAAAAAAATGGATTAGAAAATGGGACAGTATGCACTAACCAGAGTGCTGTGCTGGATTGTTTGAGACCCTCTTATTGGGACTGTGTGTATTCCAGGCAATGATAGAATATTATTATATCATTGTGTCAGATTATATTATTACGTGATAAAATGTCATATATTTAGAACTAGATATCTAGTTTTTTGAGTGAATCACAAACAAGTAGTGATAACACTAGGAAGTACAGAAGGCTCCGGGTTGAGTAAGTCACAGATAAATGGTGAGGATACTTGGGAGCACCTCTTCCTTCTCTAAGAGCCACTGACAAAGCTGCCCTTTAGTGTCTTCCAAAAATGGGTGCAGTTCTCAGATTCTTGGTTCCAGGCATTTTCTGAGAAGTTGGAGTGGGGTCCTGCACTAGGTCCTAGTGTCTCTACCAAGAAGAGGGGAGGCTGGGCCTGCATATAAGTCAGTTAGAGAGGGGAGCCTCTGTCCTGGGGCAGGGGCAGGGTGGGCATCTCTGAGGAGGAAGGAGTCAAGCCCACCCTCATGGCCTAAGCCTGGTCTCTCAGAGCAACTGAATCAGCCCAGCATCTGGAAGGTAGAGGAAGACTGTAGCACAGCATGGGGGCCTCAGAGGCTGGGACATTGTGAGGGCAGTGGGGGCTTGTCCAGGGCTCCCTGGACACTAAGAGCTTCTGAGTAGACATGATGAGGCCTTGGGGCCATACAGCCCTTTGTTAAAATCCTGTCCCTGCTCCTTCCTAAGGTGTCAGAAGGGCCTATAAACACAACTCTGTCCAATCCCACCACCAGTTCCTCAGAGTCCCCCTTCCTAACATGCCCACTCTGGGGCAGCCATGTCTGTGCTTGGGTCTGTCTTCTGTCTGGGAGCCCAGTTGTGTGAGGCAGGACCAGGATGTCCTGGTGGAAGCCTGTCCTCGAGTATCTAGAGAAGATACCAGGTTTCTGGACAGTAAATGTAAACCTTGACCTCAAATGACCATCACCATAATTCTCTCACCCCACTTCCTGGATCCAAGCAAGACATGGACTGAGGTCCTGCTGCTGGTCAGTGACACAGGCTGAGCCAGAACCCAGGTCTCCAACCTCCTACCCAGGGGCTGCCAAACTCCCCAGGCCTGGCCCCTCTTGGAAGAGCAGGAAGACTGTTCACAGACACGCCTAGAGGACACCCAGGTCTGATGTTCCCAGGGCTCCTGGGCAGGACTGGCAGGTCTTGGCTCCTGGAATGTGAAATCCTGGAGGACACTGGCATTTCCTGCTGTCAGCAGCTTCCCCACTGCTTGCCCTTTTACTCCAGGAGAAAATAGAAGGAATCTCCCTCCTGGCAATTTGGGGTTGTCTTTCCAACTGCCCTCAGGGAAGCCCTGCTAGGAAACAGGCAGGAATGAGGTGGAATTTTTGTTGTGCAGGTATGTCAGGTACATAGAAAGAAGTCCAGGGTTCCCCAGGCCAGAGACCCCTCCACTGCTGGCTGACAAGGATGAGTCTGTGAATCATTTTGTTCAGACACAGTGTCAGGATTTCAGAAGCTCCCTGCAAAGGGGCTTCTGTTGACCAAAGCCTGATCCCTTCCCTGGCAGAATCCTCCACATGACACAGTCCAGTGAATTTTATCAGAAAACGATGGTGTGGTGGCTCACACCTGTAATTCTAGCACTTGGGGAGGCCAAGGCAGGAGGATCACTTGACACCCTGACTCTTTTTGCACAATTTAAAAAAAATTATCAGAAAATGATAGGATAGCCAATACAAAATTGAAGAAACTAAACAAAGTTATGGACTTACACTAACAGATCAGGAAGTTTTATAAAACTATAATAATTTAGAGTGTGGTTTGCACAAGGTAAACAAATTTATCAATGGATTGAAACAGAATTCAGATACAGATCTACATACAGACAGTCAGTGATTTGTGACAAAGGTACCATTACAACTTACCAGGCAAAGATCAGTCCTTGTAATAGATATCCATATGGGGAGATGTATCTTGACCCATATCTCACACCAAATGTGAAAATTAATTTGAAATGGATCAATTATACGCAAAAGATTTCAAACTATAAAGCAGGACTTGCAGAAGCCAGTGTGAAGAGCATGGGAGCCCTCCTTCCAGCAAAAGAACCATTTAACTGGTCAAATTTTTTTTTTTTTATGAAAACAATTAAGTCTCGGGAAATTGTCCTAAGGGCATACAGCAAATGAAATGTTTATTCAAGAAATTCTACTCAATCTATATAGAGCAGCGAGAGTCTGAGGGCATTTAAGCCACAGATTACTCCTATTCCCCACATCCCCAGCCAACAATGTGTAATTGAAGTTCTATGCTGGGCAATCACAGACAAGAAAATGGGACTCCATTTCTTCCCAGCTCCCAGCCTAGGGCTACAGTTTCAGTCCAGAAAGGGTAGCATCTTTTATGCTGCCATCTTCATGTTGCAGATGTCCTACATTAGTTAGAAATTGTGGCTTACAGGACTGGGGCTCCTTCTCCAATCCAGCCCCTCCTCCTAGCATGAAAGTTCAACGGCAGCTTTAGTAGGTCAGGCACACTGGGCTTCATTGATCCTGCCTGAGTTCACTCATGGCAGAGGTTCCCTGCAAGAAAGGGCAAATGGAGAAGACTAGCAGCTACCACCCCCTCCCAGTGTTCCAGCTGTGGAGCAAAGGCATCGCCACAGGAGAAGCTGACTGCTGTCCCTGACACCAGCTCCAGTCCAGTGGCTCAGCAGTTCTGCCCAGGGAGGAGGGAGGCCATCAGAACAGAGAGCACCACAGGTCTCCCTAAAGCGGGCTTTATTTGAAATGGAGTGTGGAGAAGTTCATACTTAAGAACATGTAAAAAAAAAAAAAAATGGAAATTTTGGTGCTGAAAAGCCGAAAAGAGGGTGGTAATTCCATGACAGTAGCAACAACAAACAAAGACCAGGCAGAAGCTTAACAGAGATAATCAGAAGAAGAGATAACTAAGAAGGGCCCTCCTGGGGTGAGAGACAACCTCAAACCCTAGCAACACTCTCACTTGGCAAAGAGGCTAGACTTTAATCAGCCCACAGAATGATTTATGCATTGTGCTGTAGGCCTATTAAAAAGAATAGAGCAATCAATTAACAATTAGAGGAGTCTAATAGAGGCAAGTCTTATATGTATGTTACATTATTATTGCTTATATGTAATTGTATAATTACTTGTAAAAACAGCATAATTGCTTATTTCTTACCTTTTCTTCCCTTAACTGGTTTTAAAAGTAATGGCATAGAACAATATGTACATAATTGCATTGCTGGAAAAAATAAAGAATCTGATTTTAAAATGGGCAACAGGTTTGAATAGCCATGTATTAAAGGAAGACATACAAATAGTCAACGGATATATGAAAAAATGTTCAAAAACACTTACCATCAGGGAAATGCAAATCTAAGCCACAGTGAGATACCTTACTCCAGTTAACATGGTTTTTATCAAAAAGACAAGGAATAACAGCTGCTGGCAAGGATGCAGAGAAAGGGGAATGCCCATAGACTGGAAATGTCCATCCAGACCCAGATACTAAAATTTACAACACATTTAGAGAAGAATTAATACCAGTCATTCACAAACTTAAAAAAAAATAAAAAGCTTTCCAGTCTACTCTGAGGTCTTATTACCCTAACGCCAAAACCAGACAAAGATATCACAAGGAAAAAAAATACAAACCAACATCTCTTATGAATGTAAATTAAAAAATCCTCAACAAGATATAGCATGCCAAATCCAGCAGGATATATAAAGAATGATACATCAGCCAGGTGCGGTGGCTCACACCTGTAATCCCAGCACTTTGGGAGGCCAAGGCGGGTGGATCATGAGGTCAGGAGATCAAGACCATTCTGGCTAACACAGTGAAACCCTATCTCTACTAAAAATACAAAAAATTAGCCAGGCGTGGTGGCGTGCACCTGTAGTCCCAGCTACTGGAAGGCTAAAGCAGGAGAATCTCTTGAATCTGGGAGACAGAGGTTGTAGTGAGCCAAGATCGTGCCATTGCACTCCAGCCTGGGCAACAGAGTGAGACTCCGTCTCAAGAAAAAAAGAATGATACATCATGACCAAGTGGGATTTATCCCAGGGATGTAAAGTTGGTTCAACATATGAAAATCAATCAATATAATATACCATATTACTAGACTATGGAGGAAAGACACATAATTCTCTCAAATGATACTGAAAGAGCATTTGACAAAATCTACACTCTTTCATGATAAAATACAAAGAACAAACTAGGAATAGAAGAGAGCTTCCTCAACCTGTTAAAGATCATCTACAATAAATTCACAGCTAACAACATACTTAATTGTGAAAGATTGAATGCTCTCCCCCTAACATCAGGAACAGGACAAGTATATCCACTCTTACCACTCTATTCAACCTAGCACTGGTGGTTCAAGCCAGGAGTTAGGCAAGAAGAGAAAATGCATTCAGATTGAGAAAGATTAAGTAAAAGCATTTCTATTTGTAAATCACATGATCTTGTATGTTAACAATCCTAAGGGCCAGGCACAGTGGCTCATGCCTGTAATCCCAGCACTTTGGGAGGCCAAGTGGGGAGAATCACTTGGGACCAGGAGTTTGAAACCAGCCTGGTCAACAAAATGAGACCCCGTCTCTATGAAAATAAAAACAAAAAAATTATAAGTACCTGAGGTGATAGATATAGTAATTAACTTGATTTAATCATTCAACAAATTAAAACTATATTAAATCATCACATTTTACCCAATGTGAATACACAATTAGTTTTTATCAATTTCTTAAAAAGATTCCTAGCAGAAAACATGGAAGTAAATCTTGATGACCTCGAGTTAGGTAATACTTTCTTAGATATTACACCAAAAGCACAAGAGACAAAAGAAAGAATAGACTTCATAAAAAATCATAAACCTGTGCACTGCCAGCAACAGCATCAAGGAAATGAAGACAATCCACATAATGAGAAAAGCATTTGAAATCATATATATAAGGGATGAGTATCTGGAATATCTTTTAAAACTTTTACAACTAAATAATAGTAAAATAACCCAAGCAAAACATGGAAAAAATCTGAATAAACTTTTTTCAGAAAGGAATACAAATGGCCAGTAAGCACATGGAAAAGACAGCATCGTTATTCACTAAAGAAATGCAAATTAAAACTACACAGGATATCATACATATCCTCCCAGATGACTAATAAACAGGAAAATAGAAAATAACAAAGGTTGGAGAATATGCGGAGAAATGTGAGCCTTCACAGATTGCTGGTGGGAATGCAATTGACTCAGCCTCTGTGGAAAATAGTTTGGCAGTTCCTCAAAATGGTAAACAGAATTACCAGGTGGCCTAGCAATTCCACTCCTATGTGTACACCCCAAAATCACTGAAAACAGGTTCTCAAGCAAATACATGTATATGTATGTTTGTAACAGCACTATTCACAATAGCCAAATGGTGGAAACAGCCCAAGTGTCCATCAACAGATGAATGGATAAATGAATGCTGATACGTGCATATAATTTAATATAATTCAGTTATAAAAAGGAATGAAGTACTAATACTACAAATGGGGATATGTCTTGAAAACACTAAGCAAAGCAAAAAACAAAGTGACACAAAAGGTCACATGGTGTGATTCCGTTTATATGAAATGGAAAGCGGACTGGTGGCTGCCAAGGGTGAGGGTAGAGGGGAAGGTGAGGAACAGCTAAGAGGGCATGCAGTCGTCAGAGGCTGTGGAGCCAGATGACTCGGAGGTAAAAAGCAATTCTGGAAGATGACTGTGCTACTCTTCCTTCAACTTGAGAGAGAATGGAAGAGAAGGAAAGAGAGAAAGGAAAAGACAGGGATGGGAAGAGAGGAGAGTGGGGCTGTGACGGGGTGGGGAGAGAGAGAGAGAGAGAGAGAGAAATACTGATGGTTGCCCAAAAAGAAGTTAGTGAACACAGTAGGCATTGCTCACCTTGATGGAACACACATAACAAAACTCCGTCTACTGTCTGGGTTGCGCTTACTTGAGCACACTCCTGGGGTAGTCAGGCCGCATGGCTGGGACCTGGAGCCTCACTACTGCCTGGTGCTGAGAGCCCAGATGCTCTAGGCAGCAGTGCTGAAAGCAGGGCCTGAGGCATCAATCACCACCTGCAGCTGTCTGTCCTGCAGACCCTGACTCATCAATGGATGAATGAATACACTCACACACACTAGAATACCATGAATCTGAGTGGGCTAGGGATGGTTGTCAGCTGCTTTCAGAGGACTATTGCAGCTAACTGACCATAACTTCCTGTAAGTTCTTTTATTTATTCAGGATAGATTTAATAACAGAGGTTCTAAGTCAACATTTTTGTGGACAATTAACATGGTTAAAATAGTGGTTTAACAAATGATAAAAGCTTTAGGTTCTGGGGCCCAGAGTAAACATGATTAATGGGTAATTCCCCTTTGACCTCCCCCTGAGCGGGCCATCCAGCACCAAGTTTACACGAGCCAACAAATTAGAGTAGAGACAAAGGAATGTGGGGTAAACAGACTTCACTGGGGAAGTTTTATTGTCCCTATCTTTTACCCTATAACTTAAAATTCTAACATAATGAACTGGCTGCCTTCAGCCCATTCCATCAAAACCTTTCAGCCTTCCAAAAGGTTTGAGACTACAATCTAACTTTCCCTAATATTTACCTAATATATTGCCAACCACCCCAAGTGAATCTCAATATCTCCCTCTCTCTCTCTGTCTCTTTTTCTCTTTCTTTCTTTTTCTCAACAGTGCCTCATTCGGTTACCCAGGCTGGAGTGCAGTGGCACGATCTCGGCTCACTGCAACCTCCGTCTCCCAGGTTCAAGCAATTCTCCTGCCTCAGCCTCCCAAGTAGCTGGAATTGCAGGCATGCGCCAACACGCCTGGCTAATTTTTTGTGCGTTTTAGTAGACACAGAGCTTCACCATATTGGCCAGGCTGGTCTTGAACTCCTGATCTTGTGATCTGCCTGCCTCGGACTCCCAAAGTGCTGGGATTACAGGCGAGAGCCACCACACTCATCCTCCCATTTCTTTTTGATAAAGTTAGGTTTTGTTGTCTGCCAGTCACTGATGCATTCAGTAATGTGTCTGTCAGGTGAGGTAGTCCTTGCTTTTATTCCTACTTTGCATCCTAGCATTAACAAATAACATAAGACAATTATGAGTACAATTAGCAACATTCTTTTTCCAGTCAGAGTGACTCCCAGGAATGGGGGTCTAACCAGGAGAGATGATCTTGCACACCTTTCCATGTGTCTGTTTGTTGGGTGTGTAGATCTAAAGTGTGAAGGGATTCTAGAATTTTAGTTTTAAGTTGCTTTACATCTGCTGTTAGATTGTCTTGGAAGATTCTCCAGAGGTGTTGTTTCACCTCATTTCAACCATGTACTGATTGATTCCTTGGTAGAGAATTGATGCAAATATGTTTATGTTTCCAGTCGCAGCTTAAGTGCTGTGGAAATGCCAGCGCATCCTGTTGCTCCCCACATATTCTACTGCAGCCTCGAGTGCTTGCAAATGTGCAAGAATTTTTGATCTATACCTTGCTGTAAGAGAAGTTCATTTGACACATTTCTTTGCCAGATTATCTACAAAGGCAGCTGTTTGTACTGACTCAGCAATAGATGCCACTGCAACGCTGGCAGGAGCTACGATCACTATGGCTGAGACTGTAAAATTTATAATTTATATGAATCTTTTGTGTCTGACTTGTAGTGTTACTAGGCATCTCAGTTTACTGTACGCCATTAATGAGGAACGTCACTGGGGGTATGTTAATTTCTTTTTTTTTTTTTTTTAACAACCCAGTTAGAAGCCATGATGGGGATGTTAGTTTAAGTACTCAGGGCAGAAAAATGTAGATAAGAAGATGGGCTTGATAGAATGTAGCAAGTACAGGTTGCAGGCAGAGTGAAATAATAAAAAGTCAACATGTTATTGGAGTGAGTGATGTCTGCCTCTTGCGTTGTCCTCTTCAGCATTTCCTACATGATGTTCAGGGCTTGCGCGTGGTCTGAGGAAGCTGCATCATCCTGCAGGGACTCTCTCAGGCTAGCTTGAGTTTTTTCTTCTTTCCATCCTTTGATAAGGACGTAATCTCCAGGCTGGTGTTAGTGTACTGGAAATTCTAGTGTTTGTGCCTGTGCTAAGAGATCTTTTATAATCTTTGTAAAAGAACAGGCTAGTACCTTAAGAAAAACCTGTTGTGCTTTATCTTAATGTCTAGTTTACAGAAAAACTAGATGATACTTCTTTAACTTTTAACCAATATGTTTACACACAGAATTTCTTCTACGGTTAATGTTTTAAAACTGGCTTAGACCTTCAAAACAAAATTTAGACAACTTACTTGTATAATTTATTTTCTATAACATTTTTCACGGCTTTCAGTGATAAACTTAGACATGCTTTAATTCTTTTTGTTTTATAACCTTCCTCACTAAAGGTACATTCTTATATCTATAACTTTTAAAATATTTCTTTCTCTGCTTTTTGCTTTATCTAGTTTGTCTTGCTTTTCTCTGTCTCTTTTGTCTCCTTGTCTCTCTTTTTCTCTTCTCCCTCTCTTTCTTTTTCTAGTCATTTTTTATACTATTTCTTTCTTTAATTTTTCTGTTTCTGTCTGTCTTGGTCAAGCAGTGATATCATCACTTGTAAATCTGCTTGTTTATTGCCATAAGCTAATAGGCCAAGCAGTGAGCTGTCGGCTTGAGATCAGACTTAATTATACCTGTTTCAAGATTTTGTGGTAGATAAACTGAGTAAGCCAAGTCACTTACTATATTTATGGGCTGAGTGGAAAAAGGTTTTAATGCCAGAATCAGGGCTCTAATCTCAGCTCTCTGACTGCTAGCAAACTTTGAATTGTTCTTTCCTTAAAGTGATCTTGATGATATCCTGATCATAACTTAGTAATTGACTACATAATTCACTAAGATGGCAAGTTGAAATTGGTAACATGAAGTTTAAAGAGGAAATCTGAAACCATCTCTGGAAACAGGGACTCAAATAATACACTTTAATCATGAGCTTAAAGCCACAGGCAGAATAGCTTAATCTTGCAATTGAGTTTTCAGGCTGGCCAAGTTTATGGACCTTAAACTTACAAACAGTTCTGAAAAAAGTGACTCACTAGCACAGCAAAGACTATCTCTAATAAGTCTTTCATGCATATGTTTTCACTAAACTTACATACAAATTTCATTCACTTTCTGAGAATGGGAACAACATTTTTACTGCTTAATTCAACAAATATTATTTAATTTGGTTTAAAGTTCTCCTTTAAAGGGTAATGTTTGATTTTACATCCTTAGCTTTTAATTGCTCTTTAATTTGTGGGCCATCTGTAACAATCTCTCTCCTTTCAGAGATGACTGTTTTACTTAGATTAGGAGAGAGTTATGTTAGAGATAACAACAATAGGTATTATTAGAATTATTATTATTGTTATTTTTGAGATAGAGTTTTGCTCTTGTTGCCCAGGCTGGAGTGCAATGGCACAATCTCCGTTCCCTACAACCACCGGCTCCTGAGTTCAAGTGATCCTCCTACCTCAGCCTCCCGAGTAGCTGGGATTACAGGCATGTGCCACCACACCCTGCTCATTTTATATTTTTAGTAGAGATGGGGTTTCTCCATGCTGGCCAGGCTGGTCTCGAATTCCCGACCTCAGATGATCCATCTGTCTTGGCCTCTCAAAGTTCTGGGATTACAGGTGTGTGCCACTGTGCCCGGCCAGAATTTTTATTTTAACTTAAATTTTAGCAGAGAATTACAATTTGGGATGTTGCTTGTATACAAGGAGCACATGAAATTTCACTGTGAGACATCTGTGGAGCCAGAGCACAGTGGCATGAGTCTTGGGATGGCATCCATGCAGGCCCTGCCCAGGTACGGCTCTCTATTTGCACAGACAGAGAGAGAGAAAGAGAGAGAGAGAGAAAAAATAACAAGAATACCAACTGCTGACAAGAAAGAAAAAAAAACGAATTCTCATATATTACTGATGGAAATGAAAACGGTCTTTCACTCTGAAAAACATTTTAACTGTTTTTTTTTTTTTTTAAATTTTACATTTACCACATGACCCATCACTCACTCTCCTGGGTATTTATCTCAGGAAGATTAAAACTTATGTTCCTACCAAAAAAGCACAAGTGTTCATAGTATTCTACTTGTCATAGCAAAAAACTGGAAACAACTCAAATATCTATCAACAGGCGAAATGGTAGACAAACTGTGGCACATATGTACAACAAACTTTTGAGCAATAAAAAAGCAAGGATCTCGGCCAGGTGTGGTGGCTCACACCTGTAATCCCAGTGCTTCGGGAGGCCGAGGTGGGCGTATCACCTGAGTTCAGGAGTTCAAGACCAACCTGGCTAACATGGTGACACCCCATCTCTACTAAAAATACAAAAAATTAGCCAGGCGTGGTGGTGCACGCCTGTAATCCCAGCTACTCGGGAGGCTGAGGCAGGAGAGTCGCTTGAACCCAGGAGGCAAAGGTTGCAGTGAGCCAAGATCGCACCACTGCACTCCAGCACGGACAACAGCAAGACTTCGTCTCAAAAAAAAAAAAAAAAAAAAAAGAGGCAAGGATCTATTTAAGTATACCATGACTTGGTGAGATCTCAAAGGCACTGTGTCAGACACAAGAAGTTGTTCTCAACAATTACATAGGTAAGAATCCATTTATGTGACACTCAGGAAAGGCAAAACTATAGGAAAGAGTAGATACCAGGGGTTGGGGTGGGGAAGGATGTGGCCATAAAGGATGTCATGAGGCTGTTGTTTGGGGTGAAGAGTGACCTAACTTGTATCCTGATTGTGACAGTGATTATATGAATCTATATCTGTGTTGAAATTGATTAAGTTGCACACAGAAAAGATTCAACTTACTGTGTGTGTGTGTTTTTTTTTTTTTTTTTTGAGACGGAGTTTCGCTCTTGTTGCCCAGGCTGGAGTGCAATGGCGCGATCTCAGCTCACCGCAACCTCCGCCCCCTGGGTTCAGGCAATTCTCCTGCCTCAGCCTCCCGAGTAGCCGGGACTACAGGCACGCGCCACCATGCCCAGCTAATTTTTTGTATTTTTAGTAGAGACGGGGTTTTACCATGTTGACCAGGATGGTCTTGACCTCGTGATCCACCTGCCTCGGCCTCCCAAAGTGCTGGGATTACAGGCGTGAGCCACCGCGCCCGGCTTACTGTGTGTTTTTAAATAAAATAATTAAAATCGGGGTGTGGAAACTAACCTTTGCATTCACTTATTTATTCAGAAATAATTTTGAATATATATTAATAGTAAGTGTTGTTCTAGCTGCAAAGAATACAGCTGTGAGCCAAAGAAGAGGCTTAAATTATGTTCAAGGGAGACAGAAAATAAACATCAAGTAAATATATGATGTGATAGCAACCAATGATGCATCCCATGAAAAAATAACAAAGGAGATTAGGAGATAGAGAATTACATGGACAGGTATCAGCAAGTCATGACCTGAGGGTCAACAGCCAGAAGCTAAGAATAATTGTATCAATGGTCAAAACGATCAAAAGAGGAGTAACATTTCATGACACACTTAAAATATATGAAATTATATGAATTCTATAAAATTGGCATTTCGGTATTCGTAAATAAGGTTTTCCTGGAACACAGCTGTACTCACTCATTCATTCATGTATTGTCTTCATGCTTCTGTACTACAAAAGCAGAAGCGATGGTTGCAAAAGAGACTTATGTTTTGCAAAGCCTGACCTTTTACATAAAAAGTTTGCCAACTTCTGCTGTAGACAATGCTAAGTTAGAGTGATCAGGGAGGGCCTCTGTCATGAGGTGTCTTCTGAGCAGAGGTGAGGGGTGGACACACAGGTTATTGGAAGAATCCAGTAGGGTTCTAGCCCAAGTTGGGGTTGCCTGCATTGGGCATTTATAAAATAACAAAGAGGCCATGTGTTGGGTCTGAGTGAGGGAATGCAAAGTGGGTGGTGATGGGTCAGAGGAGACCAAGAGCCTGTTTATATAGCTCAGTAGGCCATGGTGTACAATCTTGACTTTCTCTGAGCCACAAGGAAGCCATTGGAGGGGTTTGAGCAGAGACAAGATCTATAGTGCCTGGCAAATGGGAAGGGGTTTATATATGTGAGCTATTGTTATTGCCAGTAATACCATGTTATAATACAGTCGATTCTTGAACAATATATGGGTTAGGGTGCTGACACCCCTGTGCAGTTGAAAATCTGCATATGATTTTTTATTTCCTAAAAACAACTACTGGCTCAGCCTGGTGGTTCACACTTATAGTCTTGGCACTTGGGAGGTTTGCTTGAACCCAGGAATT
The DNA here is from genome assembly GCF_009761245.1 of Sapajus apella. NCBI lineage: Eukaryota > Metazoa > Chordata > Mammalia > Primates > Cebidae > Sapajus > Sapajus apella. Next base: position 1,850,240 of record NW_022437070.1, on the reverse strand, counting down.
CAAGGCTGCAGTGAGCCATGATTGCACCACTGTACTCCATCCTGGGTGATAAAGTAAGACCCTGTCTCAAACAAAAAACAAAAACAAAAACAAAAAAAGTAACTATGAATAACCTAATGTTGATGGGAAACCTTGTTGATAACATAAACAGTTGATTAAAACATATCTTGTATATTCTATATATTATACACTTTATTACAATAAAGTAAAATCAAGAAAAAATGTTATTAAGAATCATGAGAAAGAGAATATATTTACTATGCATTCAGTGGAAGTGGATCATCATAAAAGTCTTCATCCTCATCATCTTCACATTAAATAAGATGATGAGGAAGAGGAAGGATTGGTCTTGCTGTCTCAGGAAATGCATGTAGAAATGGACCTGCACAAAGTCAAGCCTGTGTATTTGTGGGAGTTAAATGAAATTACTTCTGACTTTGTAGTGTACAGGTATTCTTCATGATATAAACTTATACTATAAAAATATTTGTTATGAAGGCTTAACAGTGGTAAACTAAATGAGATTATCTGAATTGAAAGCTATTGTAGTGTATATGTAGAAGACAGTGGAAGTTTTTAAGTTGGCAGGAGTCCAGGCAAGAGTGTGCAGAGTGCAGCTAGCCCATGTCAGCGGCTCTCTGGGCTTGTTTGTACATACACTGCAGTATCTCTCATCTTCCCTACCATTTCCCTGAGGGTTTGGCCCAGCAAGGATCCCAGAGGTCAAATCTGCTGGCAGCCAGTGGTGCTAATTACTCAACTCCAATTTAAATAGTCTCTTGCACAATTTAAACACAGATAGATAGAAAACATACTTGTATATTTATATTACATTACAGAACATGGCTTTTTCCATTGCAGAAGGAATAGGTAGTTTGATTCAGATATTAGGCAATGTATTTGTTACTTCAGATACCCACACTCACCAGTGAGTAAATGTTAGCAATTAAGTACCTGTTTTCAATTCACGATTTCATGTAGAAACCCTGAACAGACTACTAGACAGACAGCTTTTTTTTTTTTTAGTCAGGTTGGTGAAACAACTTTATTTCACAATTGTGTTTAAAACCACAGAGACACCAATTTTCTTCATATAAAAACATTAGTATGGGTACCCATACTTTCTACAAAATGATTATACAGACCCTTTCAAAGAAAAATGTATTCCATTATATGATTTCAGTGAGGTTGTTTGGAAAAAACTCACATCTGGACTGATCCCTAAAACATAACATTCCACCACTCTGCAACTTTTGGTTCAAAGTGTAGATTATTGTCATCAGTATGTGGTGCCTGTATTCTTACATATTTGGTAGTACATATAGAGACTAGGTTATCACTTAATGTTCCATTGGTTCATCAGGCTTTTCTGCAGGTTTATCAGCAGGTTGAGCAGGCTGTGCCTGTCTGTGGCTTTCCTTCAAGACCTTCCAGGAATGGAGACACATCATCATCTTCATAGATTGTACACATCATCATCTTCATAGATTGTAAACTCCAAGCCTTTACCAACAATTCCAATGGAAACATTCTCTGTAGTTAGGTCCTGTTCTGCTGGAATTGTCTCTCTTAAGGCACGCAGACCATGTCTAACTAGTTCATTTAAATTGCACTCCATAAATTTAGACATAATTTCCTTCCTTTTACCTCATCCCTCCTTTTACTTCACCCCTCATTTGCTTGTTTGCACTCCTCAGAAACAAAAATAAAAACAAAAACAAAAAAACCCTAACTACAAATAGTCTAGTGTTGATGGAAGCCTTGCTGATAACATAAACAGTTGATTAAAACATATCTTGTTTTATCTAGATATTTATCTATATATATTTTTTTATCTATATATTATACACTTCTTACAATAAAGTAAAATCAAGAAAAGAAAATGTTATTAAGACTCATGAGAAAGAGAAAATATATTTACTATGCATTCAGTGAAAGTTTCTGCCTTCAGTGCCTTTGAAGTTTCCTATCATACTCTCATAAAGGAAAAGGAGAGACATGTATCTCCAAGTAAGTACGAGCTGATTGGGAATGGGCTCCAATGGACATAGCTCTGCAGTCAAAATAGTTAGCAGATGGACAGGTTTGGAAAATGTGAGGTCCCATATCATCATAACCGACAATAAGCAGCCCAATACCATATGATCTCCAGCCATATTGCTATGTTGGTATCTGGGTCTTGTTTCCAATTAGAGATACAATACGAGACACAGGAAGTGGTCTATTGAATGCAAACCTGGAATCCAAGCAGTCCTGACACATAAAAGTACATAACAGTCTAGCATCAGCAGTAAGCTCTGCAATTGAGCTACCAATATGGTTGTCAACATGGAGAATTTTTCTGATGAGCTTGCGAGCTCTGATTGTACCTTTTTCAATGCAGTCAACACTGTATGAGTTGTTTTATTTCAGGACAACTGTGGCTGAACCTTGTTTAACAGCTTCCATTGCATATTCAGTGTGATGAATCATGCCCTGAGGGCTCCAAACAGTGACATCATTTTTGTACTGATTTCAAAACATGGTAGCAGCACCGGCCTGGTTGTAGCCTCCAGCAAAACTGAGAATCAAGGAGCTAGACAGCTTTTTGAGAGTATTTTTGTAATGTTTGAGGAAATTACCTGGTGGTATTAATTGGGCCAGAAACATTATTGTCTTTTGCCAATTAAGATAATAGAATGCAAGTTTCTACATTCTGAAAATTTTCTGTCCAACATACTTTCCAAGAGGGATTCACTCGGCATGATAAGGGGTATGTGTGGGGTTCCTGGATCTTATACATTATCATTTCATTGTGCTTAAAGAGAAAACTGTAGCCCAGAGAGGTTAAGTACATTTTAAAATTCCATAACTAGTAATGTGTCCCTAAAGTCATGAGACAGAATTATGAGAGCATTCTAGGAAACTTCAAAGGTACAAAAGGCAGAAACTGTTAATAGCATTAGTCTCTGAGGAGTGCAAATGAGCAAATGAGGGGTGAGGTAAAAGGAGGGGAAAGAGATTTTTATTTTTAATTTTTAAAACCATGTGCTGGAAGTTTTATTCTTTGCATGCATATCTTTGATAATTTAGGGAGAATTCAGGTTGGACAAACACCCAGGAGAGTGACCAATGGCAGGACAAGACAGAGAGGTAAGCATGAGTCCTATGGGGACGCACAGAGGGAGTCCTTAATTCTCTATCAGTGAGTGAAGTTGGAAGCAGTGTAGGAAGGTGGGGAGGTGAGACCCTGATGGGAGGTAAGAGTTACTAGGTGGAGGGCTTCAAGCAGAGCGTCATGCTGTGGAAATATGTTTGGGGTGTTGCAGGTAGTGACTGTTGGGCTGAGGGAGAGCTTGTGAAGGTTTAGGTGAAGAAGGTCCTGGAGGGGAAGGCAGGCCCAGGTAGTGAAGGCCTTGTGGGATGAGCTGGGGAGCCTGGGTCTCATCCTAGATGTGGTGGGGAGTCATTCAATAATTTTAGGCAGTGAAAACTCATAATCAGATTTGCATTCTTCTAAAACCTGAGATTCTTCTCAACAAATCTTGTGGCAGTGGGTTACCCTAATATCCCACTCCTCTAATGGATAAAAGAAGAACCGTGATCCTGGCGTATCTTCCCAGACACCCAGGATTATCACAGTCACCACTGCTGGAAGGCAGCATTTTCCTGCACACTAGTATTATCTTGCTAATGTGTTTATTTACTTTTCAAAACTATTGGTTTGTTGGTGTCAGAGACAATGATCCATGGGTGTCTTGCATTTTTGCCAGCCTGGCAGTGAGGCATTGACTGTCCTTTTGTTCCACACTCTTTTCAATGATGTTTCTGTCGGAACTGCCTTGGAAGACAGAGGTAAAGTTACCCTTTAGAGCAAAGAATAGATGTTTACTGTCCTGGAAAAAAATGATACTCTTGGCTGGGCACAGTGGCTCACGCCTGTAATCCTAGCACTTTGGGAGGCCGAGGTGGGTGGATCACCTGAGGTCAGGAGTTCAAGACCAGCCTGGCCTTCATGGTGAATCCCCATCTTAAAAAAAAAAAAAAAAAAAAAAAAAAATGATACTCTTTTCCTCCAGGCCAGTTCAGCTCTGATAAAACCCTAATAATTTAGGCTCTGGTAAAATGGTTTCTCTTAAGGCGGAGCTTGTTAAGAACAGAATACTCTGGTGTGTTTCACAATGGTTACTTTCCCCCTTGCCACTTCATGCCAGAACATGAAAGAGATTTTTCTCCAATATTCATTGTGAGAACCCGACAGGACTCCTGGAGGTAAAACTCTTAGAAGAGAGCAGAGGCTTCCCTTTGACTGGGCCCCTGGAGTTTTAAATTCTCAAATTGGTCCACACTGGGCATCTGGGAATGCATTAATTATACTTCATGTTTTCCTATCTTGGTACTGGTTCCCACAGAGGTTTTTGATTATGAGCTCCTGTTGCAGTAGTTTTGATTCTCTGTACCCACTTGCCTGTTTCAGCAAATCTTAGGGCAGTGGTTTGCCCTGTGATCCCACTCTTTTAAAGGATATAAGAAGAATTGTTAATGTTTTTCTTTTTTCTTTGTTTGGTACTAACTTTGTGTTAAGATGTAGTGAAGATTTCCGAGCCTCTTACATGCTTGACTGGAAACTGAGAGCCCCAGAGAACATTTCTTTAGAGATGAGATCTCGCTATATTGCCCAGGTTAGACTTGAACTCTTGGGCTCAAGTGATCCTCCCACATCTGAGTATCTGGGATTACAAGTATGTGCCATAGTGCCCAGCTCAAAAACCTGTTTTTAATAATGTTCATCCTCTGGAAGCTGAGACTTTCTTTATGACGCAACATATGATCAATTTAGGGTAAATGTTTTACATAGACTTGAAATAAATGTGTGCTCTAACATTGTTGAGATATATGTATGTGTATATATACGTATATACATATCTGTATTTATGTATGTATGTGTATATATGTACGTACACACACACACACACACACATACACACACACACACACACACACACACACACACACATACACATAAAATTATGCCAGGCATGGTGGCTTACACCTGTAATCCAGCACCTTGAGAGGCCGAGGTGGGGTGCAGATCACCTGAGGTCAGGAGTTCAAGACCAGCCGGGCCAACATGGTGAAACCCTGTCTCTACTAAAAATACAAAAATTAGCCAGGTGTGATGGTGCACACTTGTAATCCCAGCTATGCTTGAGCCCAGGAGGCAGAAGTTGCAGTGAGCCAAGATGCGCCACTATACTCTAGCCTGGGCAATGGAGTGAAACTCCATCTCAAAAAAAAAAAAAAAGATAAAATATATGTGTGTATCTCATACTATGTATACATATATGTATATTATACACATATAAACACATATAGACATGTACACATATATATTTGGTTTTATGTGGTAGTTGCAGTGTTTAGATTTTAAGCCCATTCTGATTTTTTGTCTCCTTGTTATGTGAGCTATCCCCAAAAGTGTATTGAAGTCTTTCACCATCATTGTGAACTTGCTTATTCCTACTTTTATTTCAGTCACTTTTTTGAAGCTATGTTATGTATATTCAGATTCATAATTATTATATGCTGCTTTTAGATCGGCACCTGTGTCATTATTACTTGCTATAGCATTTGCTAAAAACGCTCTAGCAAAGCCTTTTGCATTAAAGCATACCTTGGTGCTCATTTAGCTACAGTAACTTTCTTTTGCTAGTGTTTGCATGATGTAAATACCTTTACCGCATATTAATTTTTAACATTTCTGAAAACTCATATGTAACATATATTTTCTGCAAGTGCATAGAGGTTCTTTTTAAAATTCAGCCTTATAACCTTAGAATTCAATTTGAATTATTTTGTTTAAAAAATAGTTTTGATTAAGGGGAGGAACTGATATGGCCAACTAGATGCAGCCAGGAGACGCTTCTCCCACCAAAAGACTGACCATCAAGAAGACCAGCATACACCAAGCAGATCTTCGAAAGGAAGGCATTGAGAGTGGGTGGAGGGAGGCAGACCCTAAGCTGAAAGGAGAGGAAGCTGGGAACCCTGCGCAGGGTCGCTGAGCATGAAGACTTGTTCCTGCACCTGAGCAGCTCCCAGGGAAGAGGGGAGTTAAATAGACATAATGTGGCCCTCTCTTGCCACAGGCCTCCAGAATCCCAGCTGCAGGATATCCCACAACCCCCATGGACATTTGAGCTGGCAGACAGAGCTGCTTGGAGAGTTGGCTGGGACAGAACTCCAGCCAATGTGGAAACAGCTACAGCGGAACATGGCCAGGGATGCCTATCCCCCAAAGCTCACCATGCTCCTTGGTATGGCTTTGGCCTTTGCTGACTGTCAGACCTGGACAGGAAAGGGCTATCTTGCCCAGGTGTTAGGGCTGGTTTGATCTGAGTGCCCTTGGGTGTGTCAGCCTCTCCCAAGTTCCCTACCTGCAGAACAGCTTCCAATGCCAAACTGATGTGCTTCCTAGGGACTACTGCCATAGCTCTTTCACTAGAAGTCCCCACCCAACAGAACAGCTTCCGATGCCAAACTGATGTGCTTCCTAGGGACTACTGCCATAGCTCTTTCACCAGAAGTCCCCACCCAACCATCAGAGAGCCTCTGCAGACAGGTCTTGCCAGCACTTACATACCCGGAGACACCCCGCACCACTTTGCTGGCAAGCAGTCACCCACAGCCTCCCTTGAACACTTTGCCAGCATGCACATGCACATAGACATCGATGCTCTACCACCACCAGGGCATGTGTAAGTGCACATCCCACTGCTATGGCCCAGATGAAATGCTTTCGTGACACCTACTTTTGGAGTGTTGTTGCTAGTGAATGGGGAACACCTCAGCCCCTCCATTACAGCAGGTGTTTAACCTTGAGGAGCCAAGGAACAAAGCAATGGGCTTGGTTCCAGCCCCCTGGAGTTAGAACAGTGAGCCTAGGAGTGCTGATCTGAGCCTTGGCCTTCTGAAGTTATCCAGAAATTAAGCCAGTTGACTAAACCCAACTTATACCATAGCCAAACCCTCAAGGGTATCAAAGAACATAAAACCCAAAGTCCCATCCAAAGGACAGCAGCTTCAAAGATTAAAGCAACTTCAGCCCACACAGATGAGAAAGAACCAGTACAAAAACTCTGGCAACTCTAAAAGCCAGAGTGTCTTCTCACCTCCAAATAACTGCACTAGCTTCCCAGCAATGGTTGTTAACCAGACCGAAATGATAGACATAGAATTCAGAAGCTGTATGGCAGTGAAAGTCATCGAGATCCAAGTAGAAAGTTGAAATTCAACCCAAGGAATCAAAAGAATCTACTTAAATGATTCAAGAGTTGAAAGAGGAAATAGCCATTGTAAGAAAGAACCAAACACATCTGATGGAACTGGGAAACTTACCAGAAGAACTTCATAATATAATCAGTATTCACAACAGAATAGACCAAGCTGAGGGAAGGATCTCAGAGCTCAAAGACTAGCTTCAAATAAACTCAGACAAAAAATTTAAACAAGAATAATTTCTTAAAATGAATGAAAACTCAAAGAAATGTGGGATTTTGTAAAGAGACAAAACTGTCCCAGAGTGACATTCATGTGAGAGGGAGAGAGAACAAGTAACCTGGAAAACACATTTGAGGATACTGTTTGCAAAAATTTCCCCAATGTTGCTAGAGAGGTCAACATTCAAATCCAGGAAATTCAGAGAACTCCTTTGAGATGCTACACATGAGGACCATTCCCAAGACACATAGTCATCAGATTCTCCAAGGACAATGTAAAAGAAAAAAATGTTAAAGGCAGCTAGAAAGTAGGGGAAGGCCTCCTACAAAGGAGGTTAACAGTGGACCTTTCAGCAAAAACCTTACAAATCAGAATAGATTAAGGGCCTATATTCAGAATCCTTAAATAAAAGAAGGTGCTTGCTGCCACACTTTGTAGATACTCCCTAATGAGTTTCAGAAGTGTTGACTGTGAGTGAGGTATGGAAGCCAAGAATTGTTCAATAATTACTAGACAATAAACATCTACATAACTGTTACTGGAAGAGAGATAAGGAATCAAAGGCAGTGAAATGTTTTCACTCAGAACCGCAACCTGTCCAGGCGAGTCCTCCCTTTGAGGCTGGAATTATTTTTAGATCTACACAGCCACAGAAACTGGAATGCAGCCCCTTACAGTCACTTCTCAACTTGCTATTCCTCCAGCATGTTCCTTGCATCAGTCTTCCTGTAGGACCTCATGATCTCACTCTCTTCTCTCCCCATGCACCCCAGTCACTCTCTTTTAGTCATAAACATGCTGTTTCTTTTAGGCTTAAGATCCCCCAAAGACTGTTATTACTTTTTCTTTCTGGACAATGAAGTACAAAAATTCTGGAATTTATGGAGCTCTTGAAAACATTTTGTTCAAATTATCAAAAATATATGTGTAAGAGAAATATGGATGTAGTAAGAAATATAGTAAGAGAAATATGGATAGACTAAGTGAGATATTGATATAGTAAGAAATACTCCTTTAAAATTTTGAAGAATCACTGTCAGAATACAAATACAATGCCAAGATTGCGCATTGTACTCCAGCTTGGGCAACAAGAGCGAAACTCCGTCAACAAGAACGAATGAATGAAAGAAAGAAAGGGAAAGGAAAGGAAAAATTAAGACAGGTATAAGTCTCATTATGATAGGGAGCTGTGTTCTGACGTCTTGGGAAAAGCTGTCCACAGCATAATGTAATCAACTTCTCATGCTGGTTTGCAGTTAGAGTTTCTTTGGTTATGGCATTGGGCATTTCAGTGAAATTTCTGTGTGGCCCACATATCAGACACAAGAATTATCCACTACCCCCCAGCCGAAATTTACATAAACTTCTCTAGCTCTAGCTTCTAACGCTTCAGGAACAGAGCAGCTAGTGTTCTTAGTTGAAGAGTTAGAGGAAACTAGAATTCAGGATCCAGTCCAGTCTACAGGTAGATAATCAACTCAGAAACAATGTGAGGTTGAGCGTAGTGGATCATGCCTGTAATCCCAGCACTTTGGGAGGCTGAGGCAGGCAGGAGTTCGAGACCAGCCTGGCCAACATGGCAAAACCCCATCTCTACTACAAATATAAAAATTAGCTGGGCATGGTGGCACATGTCTGTGGTCCCAGTACTTAGGAGGCTGAAGCAGGAGACTCGCTTGAACCCAGGAGACAGAGGTGCAGTGACCTGAGATCATGCCATTTCACTCCAGCCTGGGCGACAGAGTGAAACTCTGTCTCAAAAACAAGAATAAAAAAACCAATGTGAACAGGACTACTATAGTCTAACAACAGGTCTAACAACAGATGTACTATAGTTTTTTTCTGAAACTTAATTTTTCTCTCTATAGTTACCCACATTTCTACCAAAGATAATCAGAGTAAAACTAACTTGTTTGTAAAATAAGTTTAGTCTCACCAAACTTGGCCTGATTATTTCTATAAGTGCAGCAAGAACAGTGATTGACCACATAAACTCTTTTTAAAATTTGCTTTACTGGAACTTTTGATAAAGAATCTCAGATTGGACTTTTTAAATTTATTTTTTTGAGACTGGATATCATGCTGTTATCCAGGTTGGAGTGCAGTGTCATGATCACAGCTCATAGCCCAAACCTCCAAGGCTCAAGTGATCCTCCCACCTCAGCCTCCCTAGTAGCTGGGACCACAGGTGCACATCACCACACCTGGATAATTTAAAAAAAAAATTTTTTTTGACAGTCTCACTATGTTTCTGAGGATGATATCAAACTTCTGAGCTCAAATGATCCTCTCATCTTGGCCTCCCAAAGTGCTGGGATTACAGGCATGAACCACTGTGCCCAGCCTCAGACTGGACTTTTAAAAATCTCTCAAGGCTAGGAGGCCAAACCAAGGCAGGCTTCAGATTTCACCTGCAGTACCTGTAGATTTATTTTATACACATATCTGGAAGGACATGGTAGGAAAAGGAGAAAGTGAGTGAGAAATCCTAGGGATACAGGGTTGATGTGCTTGAGAACTAAAAGAATTATACAACATCACCAAGTTAGATTTATTTCTGGAATGCAAGGATAGTCCTACAAATAAAAATCAATGTAATACACCATATTAGCAGAGTGAAGGGGAAACAAAGCACGTGATAATGACAAATGGTACATAAAAAGGATTTCCTTTTATTATTAAAAATAATCAAAAACTAATAATAGAATAAAAATAAAAATATCAACATAATAAAGATCACATATGAAAAACCAGTGGTTAACATCCTACTTAATGATGAAAAACTGGAAGCTCTTCCTCTAAGATCAGGAACAGGACAAAGAAACCTGCTTCTTTCACTGCTATTTAATATTCTACTAGAAGTCCTAGCCAGAGCCTTTGAGAGAAAAAAAAAAGTTAAAAGGCATCCAAATTGGAAAGGAAAATTATCTGTTTACAGACAACATGATTTTATATGTAGAAAACACTAAAGATTACATACACACAGAGCCCGTTAAAATTAACAAATGAATTCATCAGTTTCAGTTATAAAATCACCACACAATACTCTCTTGTGCCAGGTGCAGTGGCTCAGGCCTGTAATCTCAGCACTTCTGGAAGCTGAAGCAGGTTGATAACTTAAGGTCAGGAGTTCGAGACTAGCCTGGCTAACATGGTGAAACCCCATCTCTACTAAAAATACAAAAATTAGCCAGGCATGGTTTTGGGTGCCTATAATTCCAGCTACTCAGGAGGCTGAGGCAGGGGAATCACTTGAACCTGGGAGGTGGAGGCTACAGTGAGCTGAGATGGCACCACTGCACTCCAGCCTGAGAGATTGAGCGAGACTCTGACTTAAAAAAAAATAAAAAAAATAAAACCTATATTGCATTTCCATACAGAAACAATGAACAAACCAAAAAAGAAATTAAGAAAACGACCTCATTTATAATAGCATGAAAAAGAATAAAGTGCTTCAGGCCAGGCATGGTGGCTCACGCATGTACTCCCAGCACTTTGGGAGGCTGAGGCAGGTGGATCACTTGAGGTCAGAAGTTCAAGACCAGCCTGGCCAACATGGTGAAACCCCATCTCTACTAAAAATACAAAAATTAGCCAGTCATGATGGTGCTCACCTGTAATCCCAGCTACTCAGGAGGCTGAGGCAGGAGAATTGCTTGAACCTGGGAGGTGGAGTTTACAGTAAGCTGAAATCTGTGCCACTGCACTTCAGCCTGGGCCACAGAGCAAGACTCTCAAAAAATAAAAATTTTTAAAAAGAATGAAATACTTCAGAATAAACTTAACCAAGAGAGTAAAAGGATAGTATAGTGCAAACCACAAAACATTGTTGAAAAAAATTAATGAAGACACAAATAAATTGAAAGACAGCCTGTGTTCATGGGTTGGAACATTTAATATTGTGAAAATGTCCATACTACCCAGAGTGATCTACAGCTTCAAATCAATCTCAAAATCTCAATGACAATTTTGCAGAAATAGAAAAAATCCTAAAATTCACATGTACTCTTGAGGGAACTTCAATAGACAAAATAATTTTGAAAAAGAACAGGTTGGGCACAGTGGCTCACACCTGTAACCCTAGGACTTTAGGAGGCTGAGGCAAGTGGATCACCTGAGGTTGGGAGTTCAAGATCAGCCTGACCAACATGGAGAAACCCCATCTGTACTAAAAATAAAAAATTAGCTGGGCGTGGTGGCCCATGCCTATAATCCCAGCTGCTCGGGAGGCTGAGACAGGAGAATTGCTTGAACCCAGGAGCAGGAGGCGAAAGTTGTGGTGAGTTACTCCAACCTGGGTAACAAGAGCAAAACTCTGTCCCCCTAAAAAAGGCAAAAAAGAACAAAGTTGGACTCATCAACTTCCTGATTTCAAAACTTGTTACAAAGCGAAAGCAATCAAAACAGTGTGGTACTGGCATAAAGACGGGCATATAGACCAATGGAATGGAATAGATATCTCAGAAGTAAGTCCTAAAATATATGGTTAAATAGTTTTTCAGCAAGGATGCCAAGACCATTCAGTAAGAAAGGACAAGCTTTTTCAACAAGTGGTATTGGGGAAACTGAATGCAAAACATGCAAAAGAAGGAACTTGGACCCTTCTCTCTAATCATGCAGAAACATTAGTTCAGAAAACTAATTAGATCCAAGGCCTAAATGCAAAAGTTAAAATTATAAAGCTCTTAGAAAAATACATAGGGAGAAAGCTTCATGACACAGAACTTAGCAGATTTCTTGGATGTGACACCAAAAGTACAGGCAACAATAGTAAACACAGATAAATCAAACTACATTTAAGTCAGAAAGAAGAACAAACTTCAGGACCATGTGTTGTGGACATTTACCATGCCCTACAGTAACGGGCACGACCTTGATTATTCACTTTTAGGCAACAGATCTGGTTCCTTGGCTAACCACTCTGGTTTCTTTAGCTTCCTACTTTCCTGGAGGTTTTCCTATTCCATTGTTTAGTGGGGCTAACACTGAAAAGAAACTAGGGCAATCCCTGCTGGAGTATTTATCTCCTTTGTTGGAAATAGATGCTCTGAGCCACAAAGAAAAATTAGCACTGAGACAAAGGATCTTTCAGCAATGCAATTTTTACTTCCTGGACTGCAGGAAAGGTATCCTTGCTAGCCATTGTGCCACGAGAGTACAGTGAACAAAGGAAAACACAAATTTATCCCTTACGCATTTGGGGTCATCCTTACTGCTGTGTCTGATCTCCGTTGGCTGCAGCCAGACTGCACAATCTAAAATAAAATCCAATTGGCTAACAACTTAAAACTTTTCTAAACAGGTAAAAGCAATGGAGAGCTGGGACATGCCTGTGAGCACGTCCAGCACAGATATTTTGGTTAAAGTACAAGGACATAGAATATACTACATACCTGTAAGCCTGGCATGTCTAACAGCTAGGTAGGATACAGCTTAAAAAGTTATTAGCACACTTATTCTTTAACAAGAAAGGAAACTTTAAAAAGGAACTTTTCTACTTTCCACATCTACTAAATACAAAAAAAAAAAAAAAAAAATTAGCTGGGTGTGGTGTTATGCACCTGAAATCCTAGCTACTAGGGAGGTGGGGGCAGGAGAATTGCTTGAACCTGAGAGGCGGAGGTTGCAGTGAGCCGAGATTGCACCACTGCACTTTAGCCTGGGAAACAGAGTGAGACTCTAAAAAAAAAAAAAAAAAAAAGATTAACAAATTCAGGAAAGTTGCAACATGTGAAATTGACACCAAAAGCACTCTATTGCATTTCTACACACTAACAAACCTTGGTCAACACAGTGACCTCGCCCTGTGTCAGAGGGCCAGGAACACAGAGGTACTGAGTAAACGTTTTACTTCTCATTAAATAAATAAATAAAACCAAAACCTATTATTTATCACTCTCCTTTAACACCTCTCTAAAAGCAGAAAGAGACACCTTCATGAAGGACTTTGTGACACTTTGGGCAGAACTAATGCTGGCACTAGTTTGGATGCATCAGCAAATGCTGGGCTTCTCATGTTGAGGATTCTCTTGGTGCCCTCCTTGGGCTTGTTTCTTCCATAGAAGTCAAAGAGAACAGGGTTTTCTGGTTTTTTGTTTTGGGTTATTTTAGGGACAAGATCTCAACTATGTTTCCCAGGCTGGATGAACCTGGTCTCAGGCAGTCACTGGCCTCTGCCTCCAGAGTAGCTGGGAATACAGGCATGCGCCACCACCATATCCAGCTGTTTTTTTTTTGTTTTTTGTTTTTTTAATGTTTCTCTAATAAACATTGTCCCTGTGGCAGCCAGCCATCCTCAATATTGTCAACTAACGGCTCACATATGAGCCCCATGCAGCCTCTCGCCTCACACACTGTATGAATCCATGTATGTGAAATATTCAGAATAGATAAATTCATAGAGCTAGAAAGAAGACCAGTGGTTGCTGGAGGCTGAGAGGAGAAAATGAGGAGTGGCTCCTTCATGGATTCAGAGTTCCTTTAGGGTGACGTGACTGTTTGGAAATAGTGGTAATAGTGGCACAACATTGTGAAAGCACTCACTGCCACTGAATTGTACATTTTTAGAAACTTAATTTTGCGTTATATGAATTTTACCAATTAAAGAATGCCATTCTGGACATAAGGCAGTACCAGCTTTGCCCTGACTCCGTTTCACACAGCACTGCCCCGCTTATTGCCCGCTGCGTTATTCACAGTGCTCTCTCACACACTCCCTTCAGATCTCTACTGAGATACCACCTTCTTAGGGCAGCTTCACACACCATTCTCTCTAAAACAGCATCAGCCATCACCTTATGCCTTCACAACTTTTATGTTTCTTCATCATAGAACTATCACCACTGGAACTACGCCTATTTCTTTCATTTTTGGTGGTTTCCTTTCTGAGCCAGAAGCTCACTCCATCACTGAGGCTGGAATGTGATGGTACAATCATGGCTGGCTGCAGCCTCCAATGCTTGGGCTCAAGTGATCCTCCTGCCTCAGCCTCCTGAGTAGCTAGGCACGTGCCACCACACCACACCTCGCTAACTTTGTAAATTTTTGTAGAGATGGGGTCTCGCTATGTTTCCCAAGCTGGTGTCAAACTTTAGGTCTCAAGCAATCCTCACATCTTGACCTCCCCAAGTCCTGAGATTACAGGTATGAGCCACCATTCCTTGACTTTTTTTTTTTTTTTAAACAGCCAATAGAATTTAAGATTATGGAATTAATATCTTGGTTCAGTGCTGGGTCCTCTGATCCCAAACAGCAATGGGCACACCATACTTTCTCCGCAAATAGCTATTGACTTAATTAACCAAACTAATTAAAGGAGGAAAGTCATATGATTTTATACATATATAATTATGAATAAAGAATTTGATGAAATACCTGTGGCAGAAATTTCTAATATGAAAGTATGACTAAGTAAAATAGCATTTTAAAACCCTTTATAAATTTGAAGATATTTATCATAAACCAACAGAAACCATCACATTATTCTCCTTAATATCCACATAGGACAGAGATGTCGGAGTTTCCCTCTCTCAGCTTTGGACCCCCAAGCCCCTGTCTCTGTATGGGGGAACTCCTTCCTTCTCCCTTCTCCCTTCTTTCTAGCCTGTTAAACTCTTCGCTCCTTAAAACCATTCCATGTCTGTCCAGGTCATTTTATCTAAATCAGCATGAGGACCAAGAACCCTGGTGTTCCTCCACTCATCAGAGCCCTATCATTTTGGTTCATTGGCCAGTAAAGGAAATTCATTCAACAGAGTGAATGAATTATCAGACTATGTAGCAGATTTCAACTTTAAATCTTTCCTATAATCTCAATGCTCTCTTCCATCTACCCTGTTGCCAAACTTTCTCTTTTTATCTGCAGTCTCTTACCTTCTCTATGTGTGTCTACTGTGCAGGAGTCCTTACAGTTCAGGGAAACAGGTCTGTTAAAAAAGTTAGCAAATCACAGCAGGCAGTAACTCAATAACTCTCTACGGTTTATCTGGCGAGCACATGATATTTCTAAGCCACCTAGTAGAAATGAGGCTTTAGGCCTCTTCTGAGAATGGGAGTAAATGCTTTTAATAGGAGTAAACTGTCTTCAGCAGCCAGATTTTAGTCCCAATATTGTCCCATCAGTGGGAAAACAGCCATTCAATTCCTACCTTCTTTTAAGGCATCCATTCTGTCTCCAATTAAGATAGTACTTAATTAGTAAGGGAATTTTAACCAGAACTGTTTTCCCTTAAGAGCAAGTGCTTTAGCATGGGCCATAATAGCAGGTAATCTAGGACATTGCCTCTGTTAAAGGAGACTTGCCCAAAGGTGACACAGTCTCTCCAGAGACCCGTTTTTGGGGAGCCAAGCAAATCACATGGGTTCTAGGAAGTCAAAGGGAAATCACATAAGGCGGATAAGCTAAGGCTGCTTGGGTATCTGTGATTAGCCCCATCACTTAGTTCATCTGGTTCCATGGCTTGGAGGGCCACACCTGCAACCATGTGGGGCACATCTTAGAAAGTACCAGAATCCAGAAACCGGGGAGGCAAGACATTCAGAGGACACTCCCTGTCTTCTACTCTGTGGGAAGTAGGAAAGTTCCTCTTTAAAGTTTCCTTTCTTGTTTAAGAAAAATTCATAAGTGTTAGAAATAATAGTTTGTTTTAAACACTTTCTTCAAAAGCCTTCCTGCCTTTTTGCTAGAAACCCTATGTAGCTGTTAGACATGCTTACAGGCACGTAGTACATCCTATGTCCTTGTACCTTAACCAAGATATCTGTGCTGAACGTGCCCACAGGCATGTCCTAGCTTGCAGCCTATGCCCCTTCCTTATTTGGACTTCTTTTTTTTTTTTTGCTCTCCATTGCTTTTACCTGTTTAGAAAAGTTTCAAGTTATTAGTCAATCAGGTTTTAGTTTAGATTGTGAGGTCTGGCTCTCCAACGGAGATCAGACACAGCAGTAAGGACAGCCCCAAATGCATAAAAAATAAATGTCTGCTTTTCTTTGTTCATTGTACTCTAGTGGCAAGATTGCTAGTGGGAGTGCCCTTTCTGCAGGAAGTAAAAAGCATTGCTTTGCCGAAAGATCTTTGTCCCAGTACTAATTTTTCTTTGCGGAACCAAAAGAAAAATTTAATACATGACATCCTCCACTCTGGGTCATACAGAAAGGAAGGAGACTAAGAAAACGCTTTTATTCTTGCTTCGTCTTCTAAGTGGGTAATAAATTATCTTCAGCTTGCAACTCTCTGGACTGCACTCTGAAACACTGGAACTTCCTTAACCTCAGAACTTTAAAGAAAGCAATTCATTTTCTTTTGCACGAGAGCATGGTATTTCTACTAAACCTCTGCAAGCGTCGTAAGATCAATCCATATGTTTTAGCAACCATATCGGGCAGGCCCAGGGAAAATAGTTCCCCAAAATTAAAAAAGTAACTTTCAGGGAAATCATTTGAGGGTCCCCCTTATTTGGAACCCCTTCAAGTTCCCTGCTCATTGCAGGACTTTAGGCCAGTAAAAGGAGACTTAGGGTGATTTTCTAATGACTCTAATAGGTATATAGGAGCTTTCCAAAATTTAACTCAGTTATTTAACCTCAAACAGAGGGATATTATGTTGCTGTTAAGTCAGACCCTCACTGCAGCTAAAACAGGCAGCTCTGGAAGCAGAAGAGAATTCTGAAGATAAGCAATATGTCTCCTGTAGTAGGCTAAAAGGGAAAAGAAAAAAATAGGGAAGGCAAAGAAATAGAGGCAACGCTGTTCCCAATAGGAAGAGAGACAATACCTCTTGAAAACCCTAATGGGAATTCCTTTCTATGGCGTTTTTCCTTCTTTTGCGGCTTAAAATGACTTTTATCTCTTTTATAATGTTCTTCCAAACTGAAAAACGTTAATTTTCCAAACCTTAAAATGCTTGGCTTAAAGTTAAGCTGGGGGGAAGGGAACCCAGAAGCCGGATGCGCCAGCAAAAGTGTGAAAATGGCTTACCAGGCGGGCTTTTGGCTTCTCTCTCCCTGTGCAAACTGGCAAAAGGGATATAATAAGGAAGATTGTTTATATTCTCTGTAAATTTATAATTAATGAAGAAGGATTTGTGAGGTGGGTCTTAAGCTGTAGACAATCTGGTGTGGTTTGCATGTCTTTCTGTATGGTTCTGTCAAAGAATGGGTAGGAGTTATTAAGAAATTATTTTAGGCAGATAGAGAGGTAAAAGGGTCCTTGGGAAGTTTTCACTTTTTAAAGCATCTCCAGAAAAGTTTCTTGTAAAGCCCCAGCTCTTAGAGCCAGGCTGGCAACCTTTGATATGCAAATGCAGGCCATTAGAAACTGGGTCCACTCAAACATGGTGATTCCTGAGGCCTCCTTGCCCTTGCACCACATGTTCCTGGCAACGTGGCCACCCCCACATACCCCATGTGTGTAGAACATCATGGCACCTTGCATTTGCATATAAAAAGCTAGGGTGAGAGGGCCAGCTTTTTCATGGGCTACTGAATGACATGCCTAGTCAAACCAAACCCCTGAGCCCTATGCAAATTGGACACCTCTTCCGGCCTCTGCATATATATCTGGCTGCTGTCCACCACACTTGGGGTTCCCTCTCAGCTTTGGAGCCTCCCTCCCTCTGTCTCTGCCAAAGGAGCTTCTTCCATCTACCTTCTCCCTTCTTTCTGGCCTATTAAACTCTCCACTCCTTAAAACAAAAAACAACCAAACAAAGACAGAGATGTCTTCTTTAACCTCTATTATTCAGTATTATTTTGCTGTTGCTAACTATTGCGATACATTAATATATAGAAATGAGTTAGGGTTATAGGCTCATGCCTATATACATTAATATATAGAAATGAGTTAGGCTTATAGGCTCATGCCTATAAGCCCAGCACTTTGGGAGGCTGAGGCAGGCAGATCACCTGAGGTCAGAGTTCAAGACCAGCCAGGTCAACATGGTGAAACCCTGTCTCTACTAAAAACACGAAACTTAGCTGGGCATGGTGGTGCATGCCTGTAATCCCAGCTACTCAGGAGGCTGAGACAGGAGAATCGCTTGAACTCGGGAGGTGGAGGTTGCAGTGAGCCAAGATTGCGCCATTGCACTCCAGCCTGGGCAACAAGAGTGAAACTCAAATAAATAAATAAATAAGTAAGTTAGGAACACTGGAAGAAAAGATATTATTATTTTTAAACAATATCTTTGTATATTCAGAAAACCCAAGAGATTTGCCTTAAAAGTAGATAAATGGAATAGGAGTGTTTAATATTATGATATAAATATAAATTAAATATACATAAATCAATAGATAATGTTATACTAGCAATAACCAGGGAAATTGAAATGGAAAAAAGTAGAGTATTACAAATTACAGGAATTAATTGTATCAAGAAATGTGTAAGATTTATGGTAAGAAAACCATAAAGTGATAATTCATACTTAAAACTAGACCTAATTTTTAAAAAGTAAATAAACCTCTGGGACGGGAAGTATTAAAACATTTTGATCATTATTCCCAAAGCCAAACAATATTTACAAAAAATTTTCATCTCAATCCACATTTCTATATTTTGCTATTTTACAGGAGAGGGTATTAGGAAATTATTTTGGAGCTCTTAAAGCTAACTGCACAAATATTGTCAAGTAAAACATGATAGACTGTAATAGGGAGATAAGATTCTTTGCCTATTACTAAAATTTAAAACAATGCAATTATAAATGAACATGACACTACCTAGAAAAATTACACATCAATCAGTTGAACAGAATAGAGTCCATGAACAGATAAAGCTAATAATAGAAAACTGCTGTATGAGAAAGGTGACATTATATATTAGAATAAAGGGGTGAAACTAGTCAACAAGCAGTTTTAGATTCAATGAGCCATTCATTAGCCACATAAGGATACAGAATTTATTTTTTTTTCTGGTGACTCAAAGCCAACAAGAATGAAGTAGCCAGGTGCAGTGGCTCGCGCCTGTAATACCGGCACTTTGGGAGGCTGAAGCAGGCAGGTCACCTGAGCTCAGGAATTTGAAACCAGCCTGGGCAACATAGTGAAACCCCATGTCTACAAAAACTAGCAAAAATTAGCAGGGCATGTCCTGCGCCTATAATCCCAGCTCTCGGGAGGCTTAGGCCCAAGAGTCGCTTCAGCCTGGGAGATGGAGGTTTCACTGAGCCAAGATCGCACCATTGCACTCCAGCCTGGGTGACAGAGCAAGATCTTGTCTCAAAAAATAAAATGAAATAAGAATTAAATTTTAAAAGGAATGAAGAAGGGTGCAGACATGGCCTGGCTTCCTTCTTGCCTAAGTGCTACTGACTTAGATGCCCCAGAATGTCTTTTAATAATGGGGTTCATCTCTCAAGCCATGATTCTGGGTATTTCCTGGGTTGGCTCGAGGCAGGTAGAGGCCTAAACACGGGTGAGGGAAAGCAGGTTTCCTGGGTCAGGGTTGGGGTTGTGTCCCCGAGGAGAGAGGAGTCCAGCCGACCCTCCTTGGCTTGAGCCTGGCCTCTTGGGGTGGCTGAGTCAGGCCCAGGGGTGAGAAAGTGGAGGGAGATCATGGTAGGGCAGGGGGGCTCTCAGAGGCCGGGAAGAGGGGAGGGTGGCCAGGCCCAGTCCAGGGGTCTTGTCCCTGCCCCTTCTCCAGGTATCAAAAAAGCCTTTGCACACAGCGTTGTCCAATCCCTCCACCAGCCCCAGGGAGTCCCCCACCCTATCCCATCCACCGTCTGAGGACAGATCTGTCTTCAGCACGGGAACCCAGCTCTGTCTTGGTGGAACTGATCCTCAGGGGTTGGAACTCTATCCATGGTTCGAGAAGGTTCTGTTGGACCCAGCATGGTGGTTCATGACTGTAACCCCAGTAATTTGGGAGGCTGAGGCAGGCGTATCACCTGAGGTCAGGAGTTCAAGACCAGCCTGGCCAACATGGTGAAACCCTGTCTCTACCCTGTAATTTTGTAAAAATACAAAAATTAACCAGGCATGGTCGTGGGCACCTGTAATCCCAGCTACTTGGGAGGCAGAGACAGGAGAATTGCTTGACAGTGGGAGGTGGAAGTTGCGGTGAGCTGAGATCTTGCCATTGCACTTCAGCCTGGGGAACAAGAGTGAAACTCTGCCAAAAAAAAAAAAAAAAAAAAAAAAGTACTGTTTTTCTGGCCAGTAAGTGCAAGATTCTGGCCTCAGACAGACATTTGTTTATTTCTCTCATCCCACTTTCTAATCCAAACAAGACACGGTCCAAGGACCCACTGCTGGTCATGGATACAGGCTGGACCAGAACCCAGGTCTCCTGAACTCCAGTCCATGGGCCTCCAACTGCCCCGCTCCCGCCTCTGCCGGCCCAGCCCCTCTGAGAAGGAGAGACAGGCCTTAGTCACAGACACCCCTGGATGAGACTCAAATCTGACAGTCCGAGGGCTCCTGGGTGGGGCTGGTAGAGCTCAACTCCTGGAATGTGAAACCCAGGGACCCGGACCTTTCCTGCTCTCAAAGGCTCTCCCATCACTTGCTCTTTTGTAAATAGAGAATAAATAGAATGACTCTTCCACCTGGCACCTTTGGGGTCTTAGTTTCATCTTGCCTCAAGGAGCCCCTCCCAGAGGATAGCCAGGAATGTGGTGCCATACAGGCGTGCAGGTGTGCGGGGGGAAAGGAGGGGTGGAAGCTCTCCAGTCTGGAAACCTCTCTTTGCTGGCTGACAAAGAGGCTGTATAATTTATTTGCTCCAAGTATGTACAATTATCAGATTTACAGGGGCTGATCTCTCCCTGCAAAGGGTCTTTGGTGACCAAAGACTGGATGGTATCAACCTGAAAGAATCAAAACCATCAGAATCTAATTTAAAGAGAGTTTATTACAGCACAGATTTTGAGGATAGCACGCCCGGAAACACCAACTCCAAAGACTGGAGCCAGCACCCAGAATGTGGAACACATGGTTTCATTTCTGTAGGTAGAGAGGCCTGGCAAGGTGGCTCACATCTGTAATCCCAGGACTTTGGGAGGATGAGGAGGACCTCTTGAGCCCAAGAGTTCAAGACCAGCCTGAACAAGATGGTAAAACCCGTCTCCACAAAAAATACAAAAGTTTGCCTGGTAGTGCATGCCTGTGGTCCCAGCAACTTGGGAGGCTGAGCTGGGGGGAGGGGGTCTCTTGAGTTTGGGAATTTGAGGCTGCAGTGAGCCGTGATGGAGCCACTGTACTCCAGTGTGGGCTGACACTGAAGAGAGACACTGAGCAGGACAGAGATGGGAAAGAGACTGGACATGGGCAGAAAGAACAGGAGAGTCAGAAGGAGAGGAACCAAAGGACCAAGGGACCAGCCAGGAGCCCACCTCCCCTGACAATTGTGGAGGACCAAGTTGGGGATTCTCAGGATCCACTATGCCAGGCAGGAGTGAGCAGCTCCGCCATACAAGGCTGGAGACCCTGCCCTCGATGCTCAGTTGCCACTGCCTCGTGACAGCAATGCTGAAAGAGTGAGGTTCTGAGAGGGAAATTATTGGAAATAGATGCTCGGTGCCGCAAAGAAAAATCAGCACTGAGAGAATCTTTCAGCAACAAATTTTTACTTCCTGGACTGCAGGAAGGGTACCCTTGCTATCCATCGTGCCACGAGAGTACAATGAATAGAGGAAAACACAAATTTATCCCTTACTCATTTGGGTCATCCTTACTGCTGTGTCTGATCTCTGTTGGCTGGAGCCAGACCTCACAATCTAAACTAAAACCCAGTTGGCTAACAACTTAACACTTTTCTAAACAGGTCAAAGCAATGGAGAGCTGGGACATGCCTGTGAGCACGTCCAGCACAGATATCTTGGTTAAAGTACAAGAACATAGAATGTACTACATGCCTGTAAGCATGGCATGTCTAACAGCTGCATAGGATAGGGTTTAACAAAGAGTTATTAGCACACTTATAATTTGTTCTTTAACAGGAAAGGAAACTTTAAAGGAACTCTACTACTTCCCACAGAAATCAAAACAGATGGAGGAAGAGAAACTAGTGGAGGAAAAAAGAAAGGTGGAGTGAATAGAGCAGGGAGAACGGGGACTCCACCCAGGGTAGAACAGGCATGCAGCCCATCTGCTTCCCTGCACAAACAATCCCATGCAGGGGGCTGAGGCAATTGCTTGAACCCAGGAGGCGGAGGTTGCTGTGAGCCAAGATAGTGCCACTGCACTCCAGCCTGGGTGACAGAGCGAAACTCTGTCACAAAAAAAAAAAAAACACAAAAAAACAAAACTAGACCTAATTTTAAAAAAAAGTAAATAAACCTCTGGGACAGGAAGTATTAAAACATCTCATCTCACCTGCGACAAAGCCTGTCATCCGAAGTCAGGGCTGAGGGGCACTTCTGGCCTTTCATCTTCACCATGAGGGATGCCTCGGAGATGAGGGACCAGGGACAGCACTGCTCGAAGCAGACCCTGAAGGTGCAGTTTCCATACCTTTGGGTCCTGCCCAAGGGCACGACGGCATTGTCATAGCAACAGTGCTGCAGGGGGTCGTAGAACTTGTCCCCACATCTCAGGTGCGGCTGGCACAGCATCAAGTAAGGACTCATGGGGACCACTGGAGGAGACAGAGCTGGTGAGGTCCAGATGGGGGTGGCAGGTGGGTCCCAGCCTGGGTTCCCCTGGGAGCCACACTCCTCCCCCAGCTTCCCAATCCCTCCTGGGCTCACCCGGGGCTCTGGGTGAGCAGAGGAGCCTGAGGGTGCAGAGAGAGGCCAAGACAGCTGTGGGAGAGGGAAAGGGAGGAGGGGTGATCGGGAAGCCACAGACAATCCTTGGAAGCCCAGCCTGGGGAAGGGTGGCTCCGAGGGAGTCTCTGCCCTGAGTGAGGCTCTGGGAAGGGCTAGGAGCCGACCTTGCCCTGCCCTCCTGAAGAGACACACTGGGCCCTGGGGCAAGAGGGGTGCCATACAGGATATGTGTTGTGGTGGATTTAATGTCAGGTCCTTTGAGTGCCAGGAGAGGACAAATGCCCTCTCCACCCTCAGTCTCTCTGTGGTCAAGGGGTGCAGGCAGGACTCTTGGAAGAAATGGCCTTAGGGTTCAGTGCATTGTGGTTGTTTCCTGGTTTTGGAGGATTTCAGAGCTGGAAGCTCAGCTGGGGTCAGGCAGGGAAGAGGCTGCGCTGAGACTTGTGCTGTGCTATGGGGGTGACCGGCAGCAACATTTAGAAAAAGATCAGGCTGGAACTGGAACCAGTGCTAGGCAAGACTTTGGGCAGTAGTCTGGGGACAGAAACAGGGCTGTGGATGGGGCTGACCCGGGGGCTGTGGGTGGGGCTGACCCGGGGGCTGTGGGTGGGGCTGACCTGGGGGCTGTGGATGGGGCTGACCCACGAGCTGTGGATAGAGAATTGCTGTGATGGAGCCATGTCTGGGGAGAAGGCCGGGCATAGGAACAGAAGAAGAGGTGAGGTGTAGTTTGGGGTCAGGAGTGAGCCCCTGTGGTGGCTGAGATGAGAGATGGGTTCAGGTGGAAATGAGGTCCTGTCCTCACTCAGGATGTGGCCTTGGGAGCCATGGCTCCGGGTGGCTGCAGTGGAGTGAGCAGGTGATCAGCAGATCTCAGCAGCTCCTTGGCTCCTATATTCCTAGAGGAGCTCGTGATGTCGTGGGATGCCCTGCCTTCCTGCAGAGACACGCTGGGCCCTGGGGCGAGAGATGTGCCAGACAGGTTATGTGTCATAGTGGATTTGATGCCATGTCCATTGAGAGCCAGGAGAGGACTGATGCTCCCTGCACCCTCTGTCTCTCTCTTCTCCAGAATGGAGGCTTCTTTGGCAAACAGGAAATTGCAGGATGGTCCAGGGGTCGTCCTCACCCTCCCACACCCACACATCCACAGTCTTACATCTCACCCTGTGAGTCTAGAGCTGAGACATGGACTGAGGGTTACTCTACGACCTGGTCCCCTTCTAGATGTGAATCAGTGTGAGGGCCCAGGCCAGCAGCAGTGTGAGGCCATCCTCTGATGGGGGAGCCACATGGTGTCCAGACACAGCGGGAGCTGAGAATTCAGGAAAATCTCCCCAGTCAGCTCCAGAGGTGCCCACGGTGTGAGTTCAAGTGTCTCCCAGGTAGGAGCAGAAACATCTTCATCAGCCCGGCTCTGGGGGTGGAAGTGGAGTGGACAGCAATCCTGTCTGGACAACAGAGTGAGACCCTGTCTCTAAAGAAGTACACACATTTACGTAGACTCCTCTGTACGTGTGTGTGTGTGAGTGTGTGTGTGTGTGTGTGTGTGTGTGTATACACATACATGTATATAAAGACAATAGACAAGGAGGCATTTTTATCAGGATTACAACATTTTTCCTACAAGGTTGGCACATAGTTACAGCAAGTTGCTTATAGGCAGTGTTTCTTTTTGAGAAGGGCACATTTAACATTTTTTTTTAATTATTTTTTTTTTAAAAGATGGGGTTTCGCCATGATGGCCAGGCTGGTCTTGAGCTCCTGACCTCAGGTGATCCACCCACCTCAGCCTCCCAAAGTGCTGGGATTACAGGCGTGAGCCACAGTGCCCGGCCCTTCTTTTATTTATTTATTTTTTTTGAGACAGAGCCTCATTCCGTCACCAGGCGCCAGACTGGAGTGCAGTGGCACGACCTCGGCTCACTGCAACCTCCGCCTCCCAGGTTCAAGCAATTCTCCTACCTCAGCCTCCCGAGTAGCTGGGACTACAGGCGTGAGCCACCACGCCGAGCTAATTTTTTTTTTTTTTTTTTTTTTTGTATTTTTAGTAGAGACGGGGTTTCACCATGTTGGCCAGGATGGTCTCGATCTCTCTTGACCTCATGATCCGCCGGCCTCGGCCTCCCAAAGTGCTGGGATTACAGGCGTGAGCCACTGTGTCTGGCCCATTTTTTTTTAACAAAGGGTGTATAGTCATGTCTTCCCTCTTAACTGGTCTAAGCAAAGCAGGACAACCAAGGGGAACTTAATTGATAACAAGGGTCATTAATTAAGAAGGCACCACTGGTGGATGTGATGGCGTCTGTAATTCCAACACCTTGGGGAGGCCGAGGCAAGAGGATTGCTTGCGCTCAGGAGTTCAAGACCAGTCTAGGTAACATGGCAAAACCTCTCCTCTACCAAAAGATACAAAAATGAACTGGGCACAGTGGCACACACCTGCAGTCCCAGCTACTAAGGAGTCTGAAGCAGGAGGATGACTTGAGCCCAGGAAGTGGAGTTGAGCTGAGATCGTGCTACTACTCACCAGCTTGGGTGACACAGCCAGACGCTGTCGAAAAAAGAAATAATAATAATAAAAAAAAGATGGCAGTAATTTTTTGCCCCAACATGATTTAATTCTCCCTAGTCATTGTACAGAACAAGAAAAATAAAAACAAGGCTGGGCACGGTGGCTCACACCTGTAATCCCAGCACTTTGGGAGGCCAAGACAGGTGGATCATTTGAAGTCAGGAGTTCAAGACCAGCCTGCCCAACATGGTGAAACCATGTCTCCATTCAAAATACAAAAATTAGCCAGGTATGATCCCAGCTACTCGGGAGACTGAGGCAGGAAAATTGCTTGAACCTGGGAGGGGGAGTTTACTGTGAGCTGAGAGCACACCATTACACTCCAGCCTGGGTGACAGAAAGAGACTCTGTCTCAAAAACAGAGAAAAAAAAAATAAGTGAATTTAACCTGTAATATGAGAAACGGAAGTTGTAATCATACGTGACTCAGACCACAGTCACATCGCTGAAAGTGCTGTCGTGGTTCATACGGCTTTTCAATAATATTTATTTTAACAGTGGTCAGACCACATCCCTACCCTGGGGAAACCCACTTCGTGAAGCACAGCATTTGGAGGAAGAGGACAGGAGGAGGAGAGAAGGAACCCAAAACCCTCATTCGGCTGCTCTGCTCTACAAACTAGAAACACTGTCAACTTCTTTTGATACAAATGCTTATGACCCATTTTTATTAAGGAATTCTGTCACTTTTGGCTATTTTTCTGAGATTTCTCTATGGCACCTGCTCCTGAAATTTTCTTTTTATTTATTTGAGACAGAGTGTCACTCTCACCCAGGCTGGAGTGCAGATCTGAGCTCACTGCAACCACTGCCTCTCGGGTTCAAGCGATCCTTGTGCCTCAGCCTCCTGATACCTGGGATTACCGGCATGTACGACCATGCCCAGCTAATTTTGTATTTTTAGCAGAGACGGGGTTTCACCATGTTGGCCAGGCTGATCTCCTGCATCAGCCTCCCAAACATGTTCCAGACATGTTTATCATGCTAAGGTTTCTAGTTCATGTACAAACTATACGTTTCCATTCTTTTAGACAGTCTTTGATTTATTTGATCAGAGGCTTTTAGTTTTCAGGATACAAGTCTAGTATCTTTTTTGTTTCTTTTTATTTTTTATTGTTGTTTCTTTCCTTCCTTCCTTCCTTCCATCCTTCTTTCCTTCCTTCCTTCCTTTCTACCTACCTACCTACAGGGTCTCCATATCTCACACTGGAGCACAGTGGTGCTATCATGGCTTATTACAGCCTTGACCTCCCAAACTCAAGCATCTCTCCCACCTGAGCCTCCTGAGTAGCTGGGACCACAGGTGTGTGCCACCACACCTGGCTAATTTTTTAAATGGAGGAAAAAGAAGAGGTGGAGTGAATAGAGTCAGGAGGACAGAGACAGGGAGACACGGAGAACAAGGACTCCTCCCAGGGCAGAACAGGCATGCAGCACCCCAGCCTCCCTGCTCCCCAGCACCCACAATCTCATGAAGGGGACAGGACTCACCTTCGACAAAGCCTGTCATCCAAAGTCAGGGCCGAGGGGCACTTCTGGCCTTTCATCTTCACCACGAGGGATGCCCCGGAGCTGAGGGACCACAGACAGCACTGCTCGAAGCAGACCCTGAAGGTGCAGTTTCCACACCCCTGGGTCCTGCCCAAGGGCACGACGGCATCGTCATAGCAACAGTGCTGCAGGGGGTGGTAGAACTTGTCCCCACATCTCACGTGCCACTGGCACAGCATCAGGTAAGCACTCATGGGGGCCACTGGAGGAGACAGAGCTGGTGAGGTCCAGGTGGTGGTGGCAGGTGGGTCCCAGCCGGGGGTTCCCTGGGAGACACACTCCTCCCCCAGCTTCCTAGTCCCTCCTGGGCTCACCTGAGGCTCTGTGTGAGCAGAGGAGCCTGAGGATATACAGAGAGACCAAGACAGCTGTGGGAGAGGGAAGGGGAGGAGGGGTGATCAGGAAGCCATGAAGAATCCTTAGAAGCCCAGCATGCGGAAGGGTGGCTCCTAGGGAGTCTCTGCCCTGAGTGAGGCTCTGGGAAAAGCCAGAAGCCGACCTTGGGTGGGGGCTAGAAGCTGACCTTGCGCTGCCCTCCTGCAGAGACACGCTGGGCCCTGGGGCGAGAGATGTGCCAGACAGGTTATGTGTCATAGTGGATTTGATGCCATGTCCATTGAGAGCCAGGAGAGGACTGATGATCCCTGCACCCTCTGTCTCTCTCTTCTCCAGAATGGAGGGTTCTTTGGCAAACAGGAAATTGCAGGATGGTCCAGGGGTCGTCCTCACCCTCCCACACCCACACATCCACAGTCTTACATCTCACTCTGTGAGTCTTTAGCTGAGACACAGACCAAAAGTTGCTCCATGACCTGGTCCCCTTCTAGATGTGAATCAGTGCGAGGGCCCAGGCCAGCAGCAGTGTGAGGCCATCCTCTGATGGGGGAGCTACATGGTGTCCAGACCCAGCAGGAGCTGAGAATTCAGGAAAATCTCCCCAGTCAGCTCCAGAGGTGCCCACGGTGTGAGCTCAAGTGTCTCCCAGGTAGGGACCAAAATATCTTCATCAGCCCAGGCCTCTAAAGTACATACATTTATTTAGACTCCTCTGTCTTCGCAGATATATATAGATAAAGACTGTAGACAAAGAGATAGGTATTATTATCAGGATTTTTATCAGGATTACAACATTTTTCGTGCGTCGGCACATAGTTAACAGCAATTTTCTTATAGCAATGAGCCACTCTGCCTGGGCCCAGCTGATTTTTGACAAAGTTGCAAAAGCAAATCAATGAAGGGAAGAGAACTTATTAACAAATGGTGCCGAGCAATTGGACATCCATAGGGAAAAAAATCAAAAGAACATCAACCTCTCTCCTCCTTCACACCTTATATAAAAACTAACTCAAAATGGATCACAGTCTGAAGTGTAAGACAAAACTACAAAAATTTTAGAAACGAACATACAAGAAGATCTTCAGGATCTAGGGCCAGGCAAACAGTTCTTAGATTTGATGTCTGAAGCACAGTTCATAAAAGGAAAAACTGAGAGATTGGATGTTATCCAAATGAAAAACTCTTGCTCAAAGAAAAACCCAGTTAGAAGGACAAATAGGCTGTAGTCTGGGAGAAAATATTTGCAAAGCACATATCTGACAAAGGACAATTCTCTAGAAAATGTGAAGAACTATAAAAACTTAATAGCAAAAAAAAAAAAAAATCCATTTAAAAAATGGGCAAAAGTCCATGTGTGGTGGCTCATGCCTGTAATTCCAGCACTTTGGGAAGCTGAGACAGGTGGATCACATGAGGTCAGGAGTTCAAGACCAGCCTGGCCAACATGGCGAAACTCAGTCTCTACTAGAAATAAAAAAATTAGCCAGGCATGGTGGCAGGTGCCTGTAATCCCAGCTACTAGGGGGACTGAGGCAGGAGGATCACTTGAACCTGGGAGGCAGAGGTTGGCGTGAGCCAAGATCATGCCACTGCACTCCAGCCTGGGCAACAGAGCGAGACTTCATCTCAGGAAAAAAAAAAAAAAAAAAGGACAAAAGGCATGAAGAGGATCTGGTGCCATGGCTCATACGTGTAATCCCAGCACTCTGTGGATCCAAGGTCGGGGGATGGCTTGAGGCCAGGACATCTCCTCAGTGTATATGCTCATTTACAAGGACAATTAGTAGAAAAAGTAGTCAGAATTCGTAGAAGTAGTAGTCAAGGAGAGGGAGGGAAATATAACTTTTTTTTTTTTTTTTTAATAGAGACGCGGTTTCACCATGTTGCCAAGGCTGTTCTCAAACTCCTGGGCTCAAGTGATCTCTGGGTCTTCCAAAGCTTTGGGTTTATGGGCGTGAGCCACCCTGCTAGGCCAAAAGGAATTTAAAACTGAATATGCCTCCCTCTACCACAGGAGGGAGCCGTAATCCACGTTAATATTTCAGGAGCAGGACCCAGATGTCGGAGTCAAACCAGCTCTGATGTCTTGCCAGGCTGAGGATGTAATTTAGGGACATTTAGGAAATTCAACTGAAACTCATAGAATTACCTAAATGAAAAGGTCTCTGAAGGATTTTCTTTCTCCAGTATAACGTTTGCTTAATTTTGTGGCCTCAGACAGCTGCTAACATTGTTCAAGTTTGGAGGTCCCAAATATTCTGGCACCTTCAAAAAGATGTTTCCCTCTTGTGAAAACACTGTCGCTGGCTTCTTCACACTGCCTGGGTCAAGATATTGTGTTTTGTTTTTTGTTTTGAGATAGGGACTTGCCATGTTGGCCGGGCTGGTTTGAAACTCCTGGCCTCAAGCAATCCTCCTGCCGTGGCCTCCAGGCTGGAGTGCAGTGACACGATCTTGGCTCACTGCAACCTCTGCCTCCTGGGTTCAAGACATTCTTCTGCCTCAAGCTCCCGAGTAGCTAAGATTACAGGCATCTGCCACCACACAGGCCTGGCT
Organism: Sapajus apella; assembly: GCF_009761245.1. NCBI lineage: Eukaryota > Metazoa > Chordata > Mammalia > Primates > Cebidae > Sapajus > Sapajus apella. The sequence continues at coordinate 1,820,037 of NW_022437070.1, read as the reverse complement.
AATTTTTGTATTTTTTATTTTTAGTAGAGACGGGGTTTCACCATGTTGGCCAGGCTGACCTCAAACTCTTGACCTCAAGTGATCGGCCTGCCTGGACCTCCCAAACTGCTGGGATTATAGGCATGAGCCACCCCGCTGGGTCGTTTCCCACCTTCTAACCTCCCATACAGGTTAGATTATATGTGGGAACTACCCATGGGACCATCCCTCGTGAGCACCACCCCTTATAACAGAGAAAGCTCCTAGCAGGTATAGCTGACTAATGAACCCTTAACCTCTGCCTTCGAAATTATTGGAGCTCCCACACTGATATGTGACTTTGCAGTAGAGGATCTGAGATATATATGTGTGTGTATATATACCTATATACATACATATACATACACACATACATATATGTGTGTGTGTGTGTATATATATATATATGAGTGATACATATATCACTCTGTCTCTGTCGCCCATGCTCAAGTGCAGTTTGTGATCTTAGTTCACTGCAACCTCCACCTCCTGGGTTCAAGCAATTCTCCTACCTCAGCCTTCCAAGTAGCTGGGATTACAGACAGGCACCACCACACCTGGCTAAATTTTGTGTTTTTAGCAGAGTGGCTCCTCTCCTCCTGACTCTCTTGTTCTTTCTGCCCATATCCAGTCTCTCTCCCATCTCTGACTATCTTTGTCCTTCTCAGTGTCTCTTCAGTGTCAGCCCAGACTGGAGTACAGTGGCTCAATCATGGCTCACTGCAGCCTTGAACTCCAAACTCAAGAGACTCCACCTCTCCCCAGCTCCCAGCCTAGGGCAGTGCATTCAGTCCAGAAAGGGCGGTGCACTAGCATCTTTTATCCTGCTGTCTACATGTTACAGATGCTCCACATCAGTCCAGAAAGGGCAGCATCTTTTATCCTGCTGTTTCCATGTTGTGGATGTTCTATATTAGTTAGAAATTGTGGCTTACAGGACTGGGGCGCCTTCTCCCATCCAGCCTCTCCCCCTAGCGTGGAAGTTATACGCCAAGTTTAGTAGGTCAAGCATACTGGGCTTCATTGATACAGTGGCTCAATGATTGATACACCCCCACCCCCTGAGCCTCCCAAGGAGCTGGGATCACAGGCATGCACTACCAAGTGAATTTTGGTATTTTTTTGTAGAGATGGGATTTCATCATCTTGTTCAGGCTGGTCTTGAACTCTTGGGCTTAAGGAATCCTCCCTCTTCATCCTTCCAAAGTCCTGGGATTACAGGTGTGAGCCACTTTGCCAGGCCTCTCTGCCTACAGAAATGAAGCCCTCCGTTTCCCATTCTGGGTGCTGGCTCCAGTCTTTGGAGTTGGTGCTTCCAGGCGTGCTGTCCTCAAAATTTGTGCTGGAAGAAACCTTCTTTAAATTAGATTCTGAGGGTTTTGATCCTTTTAGGTTGATACCATGCAGTCTTTGGTCACCAAAGACCCTTTGCAGAACCGCTGAGCCACTGGACTGGACTGGAGCTGGTGTCAGGGACAGCAGCCAGCTTCCCCTTCGGCGACGCCTTTGCTCTACAGCTGGAACACTGGGAGTGGGTGGTAGCTGCTAGTCTTCTCTGTTTGCCTTTTCTTGCATGGAACCTCTGCCGCATGAGCAAACTCAGGCAGTATCAATGAAGCCCAGTGCGCCTGACCTACTAAACTTGGCGTATAACTTCCACGCTAGGAGGAGAGGCTGGATGGGAGAAGGAGCCCCAGTCCTGTAAGCCACAATTTCTAACTAATATAGAACATCCACAACATGGAAACAGCAGGATAAAAGATGCTGCCCTTTCTGGACTGATGTGGAGCATCTGTAACATGTAGACAGCAGGATAAAAGATGCTAGTGCACCGCCCTTTCTGGACTGAATGCACTGCCCTAGGCTGGGAGCTGGGGAGAGGTGGAGTCCCATTTTCTTGTCCATGACTGTCCAGAATAGAGCTTCAATTACACGGAGTTGGCTGGGGATGTGGAGAGTAGGGGTAATTTGTGGCTTAAATGCCCTCAGACTCTGGCTGCTCTGTACAGATTGAGTAGAATTTCTTGAATAAACATTTCTTCATTTGCTGTATGCCCTTAGGACAATTTCCTGATACTTAATTAGCTGATTTTATTTAAAAAAACATTTTCATCAGTTAAGTGGTTGTTTGGCTGGGAGGAGGGCTCCCATGCTCGTCACACTGGCATCTGGAAGTCCTGCTTTGTAGTTTGAAATCTTTTGCGTGTAAGTCTATGATCCATTTCAAATTAATGTTCACATTTCGTGTGAGATAAGGGCCACAATACATCCCCCCATATAGATAGGTATTAAAAGGACTAATCTTTTCCTGGTGAGTTGTAGTGGTACATTTGCCAGAAATCACTGATTGTCTATGTGTGAATCTGTATCTGAACTCTGTTTAATTCCATTGATAACTTTGTTTTCCTTGTGCAATACCACACTCTAATTTATTATAGTTTTATAAAAAATTCCCGATCTTTTAGGGTAAGTCCATAACTTTGTTTAGTTTCTTCAATATTATATTGGCTATCTTATCATTTTCTGATAATTTTTAAAAAATTTTTTGTGCAACTAGAGTCAGGGTGTCACTGTGTTGTCCAGGCTAGTCTTGAACTTCTGGGCTCAAGCTATCCTCCTGCCTTGGCCCAAAGTGCTAGGCTTACGGGTGTGAGCCACCACACCTGGCCATCATTTTCTGATACAATTTAGAATCAGTTTGTTAAGTTATACAAGACCTTGCGGTTATATTTATTGAATTTGCCTTGAATTTATAGATCGATTTGGGGAACGTTGACATCTTTATTACATGGAGTCTTCCAAAGCATAAACATAGTATGTTTCCCATTTATTTAGGTCTTCTTTAATATCTTTCAGCAGAGTTTTGCAGAGGTCTCTCACCTTTCTTTAGATTTGATTCTAGGTATTTGCTATTTCTGATGTCACTGTAAATGGTAATGGAGGATTGGCTTCTATCTAAAGCCATAAAACAAACCTCAGCAAGTTCTAAAGTATTGAAATTTCACAGAGTATGTCCTCTGACCATAATTTGATCAAACTACAGATTATAGAAAGATCTGCAAGCACTTGGAAGCTAACAAACACATCTCTAAATAACTCATGGTTTAAAGATGAGCCTCGAAGTGTTGAGAAATGCTGAGTGTATGATGGAATGTATCGTTTGCTAGAAAGAATGAACACAAGGAGAAGCTAGCCACCCACCCCCCCCACCAAGTAGAAAACTACTTGAGGTATTCTAAAGTGGCAGGATAATGTATAAATATCATACACCAGTTAAAGCAATTCTTTAAGCACGGGACATCTGACCCTGCCCCCGTGAATCCCTCGTGGAGAATACTTTTTAGTTTGTCGGTGATCAGTGGTAAGCAGGCACCAGCTGCCTACTTGGTATATTTTGTGTTATAAGAAAATACGAAACATCTGTTTGTTAGTAATCATCACCTGCTCAGAGAGAATAAATGCGGGGGTCAGAGTCTGCTCGAGGCCCTCAGCCCGGAATGCTGTCAGCCCCTGAGGCTTTCAGCTTGAAAGGCTGTTGGCCCCCCAGCTAGACCCACTTTGCTGTTCTATCCAGGTGTCTGCTTCTCAATTCCTTCAGCGCTGCCTGGGTGGGGTTCTCTACAGGAGAGCTGGTTCTTGGTATCAAAGATTTTAAAAAATATATTTAACTTAATGAAATGACAATACAATATGTCAAAATTTGTGAAAATATATAAAGCAATGCTAAGTGGGAAACTGATTGCACTAAATAGTTGTATTAGGAAAAAGGAAAAATAAGGCAGGAGAATCGCTTGAACTCAAGAGGCGGAGGTTGCAGTGAGTCGAGATTATGCCACTGCACTCCAACCTGGGCAACAGAGTGGGACTCCATCTCTAAAAAAAAGGAAAAAATTCTTGACAAAACATTTGCAAATGAAATTCAGCAATATAAAAAATAATTACACACCATGACTATGTAGGTTTTATTCTAGAATGTAGGCCTGGCAGAATATTTCAAAAATCACTCTCAATGTAATGCACCATATTAACAGGCTAAAGAAGAGAAATGACATGATCACATCAGTTGATAATGAAGAAGCATCTAACAAAATTTCACACCTATTATGATAAAAGCTCTTAGAAAAATAGAAATGGGGGGAAGTTTGTTTAGGAGTCTAAGAATGTGGTGAAGTTTACCAGTTGGGCAAAGGATGGAGCAGCTGTTAAAGATTAATCATGATTAAAATTAAGATTATTAGGAAGGAGGAAGGAAGCTGAGTAAGGCTAGCGAGGAGAGAATGGGGTGCAGAATTGTAGAGATGGAGTTTCACCACGTTGGCCAGGCTGGTCTCAAACTCCTGACCTCAGATAATCCACCCGCCTTGGCCTCCCAAAGTGCTGGAATTACAGGCATACACCACCGCGCCCAGCCTGACTTCTGATTCAAGACGGCTTTCATAACACTTGTTTATCTACCTTAAATTATTTGCTTAATCATTATAATAACAGCCGGCTGATTTCCATTGTCTGTTGTCTCTCCATGTTTGGTAAGGCTCATTTAGCAAAACCACGGCCTTATTTCAACTCAGTTCTCTACCTATCCTCCTTCTACATCTTTGAAGATACGGCTAGACAAAAATACAAAAGCACAGTGAGGCAAGTTGTGGCGAGTGGGGGGTGCACGGTAGCATATTCAAGCTTATGTACATGGCATTTGAGGTCCGGGCATGGAAAAACACTGAGGCACTGTGTGTATGTTATTTGTGTTTGGGAATGAAACTCCTTGACCCTGAAAACAGGACAGGGAGTGGAGTGTGTGGTGTGATAAGGAACGCTGAAAACAGCCTCCAGAAAATGCAGTTTGAGTGTATACAAGGTCACAGTTACCTCCGTAACTCACCTCAAATGACCATCTAGTGTATGCTTGTAGTTAATATAAGCCCTTTCAATTAAATACTTGGTGGACGGATGCTGGGGCAGACTCTCAGAAGAGCTACCCCTTAGCCCTGCTCAGCTGGAACTGTCTGAGTACTTCATTCTCGGCATTCACTGTAAGCCGTAAGCTCTGCAAATGGTGACCCCGACGTGATCGCCTTGAATTTACGCATGAAGGAGGAGAGCTCATCAGTTTTTGGGGAATCCTGGTAAGGGACAGTCCTGACTCCCATCAGAAGGACGGGATACGTGTGTAAAATATCAGGGACTAGGTTATCATGTTCAAGAAATGACCAAAGAGCAGAAAGTATTTTTTAAAACAGTGCAACAGCTACTTAAGACTATCCAGTGCACTGTAGAACCTGGAGCTGTACACAGGCTTATGATCTTACTTCGGCAGGAATGCCCTTGGTTTCCTGATCAAGGAAACTTAGACTTAGGGTTATGGGAGCAGGTACATTGCTGCCTAAAAAGAGGATATGAGCAAGGTCATTTTACGTACTGATGTTACTATTTTGACCACCTGGCGCTAGTACGCTCTGTGTTGGATCCTTTACCACCTGGTCATTCTCTAGCCTCTTACTGCCACATGTAGTCTTCCTTCCTCTCAGGGTAAGGGCAGCAACAGGGGCAGGCTATTAAAATGAGAGGCTGCCCAAGGAGCCCGGAGCAGATGGGGAGAAACGGGCCATAGCTCTACTTTCCCAAACTCGATTCTAAGGCATTCCAGGTAAAGGCTAATGCAGGAAAATGGCCAACACCTAAGGACATTTTTTAAAGTTTTCTGTTTTTTCTTTTCTTTTTTTTTTTTTTTCCACACTTAAGCTAACTCAATGCAGGTTTATGATCCTGGCCACTTGAAGTCACATTCTAATGACTTTCAAGGGCCAAAATATGGTTAAAATCACTTAAAATATTCATCTCTTCCATGCCTTAGTATAAGAGGTAGGCTTTATCTTTTGCCATTTCTGTATTTTATGTGCTATTTACCTGTCTCATCCCTCTAAACATATATGATAATCTGCAGATTTAATAGCTTCTCTTCTCATAAAGGGGCGGCAACATTGCGTTCATTTATTAAGATATGACCCTGCTACTTTTTTCCTACTATTAAGCAAGGAACAAGTTCACACTCTCTTAGCTTGTGATCTTGATTGGCAGGTCGCAATGGCTGACTTTATTGGTATCAGCTTCCATTTACCAGCCTGTCAGCTCCTGAACATTTTACAAACTGTGCCTGTTAAATCTGTGTCCATTGTTGTCTCTGAGCCCTTGCTTCCTGCCACTATTGTCTTTACAGATGATTCAGAAAAAAACTTAAAGGACAGCTATAGTGTGGTAAAATGACGTGCAAAATTGGCAACACAAAATCTGGGAACATTTCAAAACCATGCAGCAGGCAGAGTTAGGTGCCCTAATGTGGGTAACACCCCCCATGGGCACCGAGGAAGGAGAACTGTGCAGGCCCCAGGCACAATTAGTGCCTGAAGTATAACTCACTGCTTACTTATATCTAGCTTATGTATATAATCATACTTAGTCCCATATAATCTTTGTATAAATCATATAACTTACTGCTTACTATATATAGCTTATATATATAATCATACTTAGTTCCATATAATCTTTCTATGTAATCATATAACGGATGTAGTCGGAGCCGTACCGACACATTTAGTGCTGATATATAGACTCCTTCTGTATAACCATATAGTAGTTTGTAGTAGGAGGAATGCCTAGAGCAGTCACAGAACAGAAACAGTACATGGGAAAACAGCTAGACCAGGACAAGAACCAAAGACCCAGGCAGTGGAGTCCCTGCCCAAAAGGGCATACGCTGTATGGCAGGCTTAGAGCAAGAGCCTCTTCTCCTGATAAAGGACTTGTAGTACCTTTCATCCAGTTCTGTAGAAAGTAGGCCTCAGGCCTGAGATCCTGCAAATAAGCAAGGGAGAAGAACCCCTCTGGTGTGACCAGTCACCGCGCTGTACACACTGTCAGTCTTTTCTCACTTCTGTGCTAGCTCAAATCATCCTCCCATAAATATCTTAAAAGAAGAGCACAAGTCTGTCAGCTCCCACTGCACTGGCTTACGGTATCCTTCTATTAGAAACCCTTTGAAGTCTCCAGCCCCCAGATAAGAAGTGTTGTTCACAACACCTGTTGCACACAGCCCACCTCCTTGCCTCAGTGACCTAATGGGGGTGGCCCCCTTTTCTGTACACGACCCTCTACTACTGCACATGGCCCACCTCTCTGCCCAGGTGACATAATGGGGTGGGCTCCTCGCTTGTGACTCACGCGATTATGTATGCCCTATCACTAAGCCTGTAGGTGATGACCTCACTTATGACCCTTCCCCCTGCTTGTACCTAATAAATACAGATGCTTCTGGGCATCTGGGGCTTCGCTGATCTCCTCTCACAGGTTATATCCCCCCACCTCCACCACCAAGTCCAGCTGCTCTTCACCAGTTCTTTTTTTTTTTTTTTTTTTTTTGAG
>NW_022437070.1:1806883-1812503 GCF_009761245.1 Sapajus apella | reverse complement strand
CCCAGCTCATTTTTTGTATTTTTAGTAGAGACGGGGTTTCACCATGTTGACCAGGATGGTCTCGATCTCTTGACCTCGTGATCCACCCGCCTCGGCCTCCCAAAGTGCTGGGATTACAGGCTTGAGCCACCGCGCCCGGCTCTTCACCAGTTCTTCAGTGTCCTGTCTCTTTACTTCTTGGATCCTGCACTTCAGCACAGCATAAGGGACATCCCACGACCCTGTGGGGCCAACAGCCCTACATCTGGTGCCCAACTTGTGGGTTCCTTATTGCTGTGTCTCAGCCTAGCTGTTGGAGTTTCTTCAATGAACAAATTCAGCTCAGGATCCCTGGGTGTCTGGTAAGAAAAGTGATTTTATTCCTTCTAATGCTCACAGATATCTTGGGGTAACTATGGGACAAGCCGGCTCCAAGTATGCCTCCTATCTTTCTTTCCTTAAAACTCTTCTAAGACATGGGAAGTGTCCGTGCCTTCAGACAAGCTTGTTTAGCTCTTTGAATTAGTAGAACCTCTATGCCCGTGGTTTCCAGCTGATGGATCTGTGGAATTAAAGGACTGGAATAATATAGGTAATCTCCTTAAAATAGCTAGAAAGGTGGGGGATGCGGCAGCTCCCTCAGCCCTAGCAACTTAGGCCACTGTTTGAATGCCGCTTGAAACTTTGCCATCAGATGACTTTATTATGGATGATTTCCCTTTACTTTGTGCATACGAAGTTGAAGAGGTCTTTACTAGCCTTTGACTCTCCATCGCCTTAACCTGCTACTCAGCCTGACACTGCTACCTCTCCTACCTCTCCCATTGCTGCCGCTCAGTTGCCTCCACCCTTTTCTGATCTTATTGCTGAACTACAACCCCCTATTTATTCTGCTTCTTCTCCTATGACTCTTTGGCGCCTACAATGGTTGTAGCCGTTCCCAATAATGTGATGTATTAACAACCGAGAAAGTCGGTTCCCCAGGAACAAAACTCGGTCCAAAAGGACACCCACAGGTATGAGGAAATGCATCTGCACTCCTGTCTCTCCTTCTGCCCCTCCTTTTCCACCTACTGGCCCGGGCCAGAGTGCCCCCAAAAACTCTCCTTTTCCACCTGCTGGCACAGACCAGAGCGCCCCCAAAACCTGTCACGGTGCAGAATTGAGCACCCCCAAATGCTGTCATGGTGCAGGGTTGAGCACCCCCAAACGCTGTCACGGTGCGGAGTTGAGCACCCCCATAATCTGTCATGGTGCGGCGTTGAGCACCCCCAAAATCTGTCACAGTGTGGAGTTGATCACCACTAAATGCTGTCACGATGTGAAGTTGAGCACCCCAATAATCTGTTATGGTGCGGATTGAGCACTTCCAAACGCTGTCGCGGTGTGGTGTTGAGCACCCCCAGATGCTATCATGGTGCTGCGATGATCGCCCCTAAAAGCTGTCACGGTGCAGAGATATGCGCCCCCACTGGCTCCCTCAGCATGAATCCCGGCACCCCCAATATTTCTTCTAATGCTTCTTCTCATACTGTGGAGTCCTGCTCTGTTTCTCCCATCCAAGTACTAACCAGGCCCGACCCTGCTTAGCTTCCGAGATCAGACGAGATCGGGCGCGTTCAGGGTGGTAGGGCCGTAGACTGCTCTGTTTCTCAAGTCATTACAGGGGATCCTATTAAAACTACACAGGCTTATCCGGTTATAGTTGACCCCCTATTACAGGGAAATAATATAATGCCAGCAGTCAATAATAAACCTGTCCCCCCATTCCCCCCTCCACCACTTCCTAATGCTGACGTGCCTGCCAGTAACCGGGAGGACCAGCCTCAGCCAGAAGTGCCTGTACAACCTCCCCCATTCCACAGCCCCCCTGCCGGCTCAGCCTCAGGTCCCACCAGAACAAGGGCTGCCGGCTTTTGCAGTCATCCTTAAACCTGAACTTTTAATCCTAATCAAAGTTTAGTACATCCTGTTACTTGGCAAATCTTTATGCTTCCTTTTCTTAAGGGCTTTGAAAAATCTGTTCAGCAATATGGAATCAATTCCCCTGTTGTCCGTGCCTCCGTAAAATCTATTGCAAAAGGGCAACGGCTGATTCCTAACGACTGGGAAACGCTTCCGGAGTCAGGACTCTCTCACTCCCAAAATTTACAGTTTAAATGGCAAATGCTTCCTGACTTCTGAGCAGTTAACAGAGTCATTCAGCCCATGGAAACTTTATAACCAGGCCTCCCTCCCCCCTTGATGATACGAAAATCCTGGCCTTTACTTATTATTGACTTAAAGGATTGCTTTTTCGATATTCCTCTGGCTTTGCAGGACTGTCATAAATTAGCCTTCACAATCACAACGAGATGAGGTGTTTGCTGAAAGCAAATAGGTTATGGAATGGATAGTGAAAGACTTTTTTTTCAGGTGGAGTTTTGCTATGTTGCTCAGGCTGGTCTTGAACTCTTGAACTCAAGTGAGCCTCCTACCTCAGCCACCTGAGTAGCTGGAATTTCAGGAATGTGCCACTGTGTCTGGCTTGAAAGAAGAAATTTTTTTTTTTTTTAATTAAGATGGGGTTTCACCATGTTGGTGAGGCTGGTCTTGAACTCCCGACCTCAGGTTATGCGCCCGCCTTGGCCTCCAAAGTGTTTGAATTACAGGAGTGAGCCACCACACCCGGCCGAAAGAAGAAATTTTTAAATGCCAGCATTAGCCTCAAGGCCAGTTGCTGAAACAAGGACTAAGTTAGACTTTTATATAATATTCCTCACTTTGATGTGAATATATTTTCTTTTTCTTTTTCAGACATGGGTCTGTCATGCCGACTGGAGTGCAGTGGCACAATCTCGGCTCACTGCAACATTTACCTTCCAGGCGCAAGTGAGCCTCCTGCCTCAGCCCCCTGAGTAGCTGAGACTTCAGGTATATACCACCATGCCTGGCTAATTTTTGTATTTTTGGCAAAGACGAGGTTTCACCATGTTGCCCAGGTTGGTCTCAAACTCCTGGACTCAAGTGATCCTTCTGCCTTGGTCCCTAAAGTGCTGGGATTACACACATAAGCCAACGTGCCTGACCAATGTGAATATATTTTCTATATTAACTGATTCCTCTGCTGCTTGTCTCAGTACCTTCATACCCCTCTATGTAAATAGTTTATATTGGTCAATCCTTGGTATTTACAGTGTGAAATGGTAAGAGAGGCTGTTAATCACCTGGGAGGCAGACAATGCATTTTCAAACCTCCCTTCTGTAGGGAAGATTAAAGGTCTTCGGGTCATAAAACTAGTAGTTGCAACACATTAGGTGGAAAATAGTGTTGCTGCCAGCTTTATTTGGAAGTTGAAAATGTCTACGATGAGTGTCAATGGATGCTTATTTTTGAATGGGGTGGACTGTGTTAGACCTTCTATTGTCAGCTTGTCCCCAATACTCTCCCTTCTGGGCCCCATATTTAAAATCACTTGAATATGGGGCCAGTGATTTTCCAGATCAGGTGGGCCAGGTGCAGTGGCTCACAACTGTAATCCCCACACTTTGAGGCTAAGGCAGGTGAATCACCTGAGGTCAGGAGTTTGAGACCAGCCTGACCAAGATGGCAAAATGCTGTCTCTACTAAAAATACAAAAATTACCTGGACGTGGTTGTGGGTGCCTGGAATCCCAGCTACTCGGGAGGCTGAGGCAGGAGCATTGCTTGAACCCAGGAGGCAAATGGAGGTTGCAGTGAGCCAAGATCGTGCCATTGCACTCCAGCCTGGGTGACAAAGCAAGACTTCATCTCAAATATATATATAGTGTAGCAAGGAAAAGGTGCTTTAAAATTTTAATCCCTTTGATCAATATGGCTCCTCCTTCTGTCTCCTCTTTAACAGCCAGCCTGGATCTGCCCTGAGTAGGGTGACTGGTCCTCTTCTTATAAGTCTGAAGAAGCATGATGGGATTTATGAATCTGGGCCACCCATTATCCCTATGCCAATGTCAGGCAGGCACAATTCCCAGGCTCACCCTGTGTGCCCTCTTAGAGACATTTCATCTCCTTGGGCCTTATCACTATCGGAAGGTAAAGCACAAAGCAATCTTCCATGTTGTATGTTGTATTTACAACAGTTATAGGAGCTTGGAGTTTGGGGATTGTAAAAAAGTGTGGCTTTGGGGCCCTTCTCTGGCATCCAGAGGCAGCATGTCATATCCATTGGTCCCATATACACAGTTTTCCAGATTGACACCGAGTTTCTCCAGGAAACAGTGCATAAAAATCCCGTCACAATCACAAGGCCCCAGGTACTTGCAGCAAACCCACCAGGATGTGGGACAGGGAGCAAGTTGCCCTCCTTAAGGATGAAAGTGGCCCCATACAGGGCTGTCGGGGTACTCGCACCCCCTGGTGGATGTAGTGTACAGTGCAGGGTGGAGCGAGGCTTCTCAGAGTATGAACCTAAGGAGTCCCCGCACTGAGGAGAGAAAAGTCGCCAGTGCTAAGATCACATGATAAACATTAATACCATTAAGAACCAAACACCACGTTTCCAGAGTGTGTCATTTGCTAGACACTGTGGCAACGAGCTTTAATACATCATCAGCATTTACTTACAAAGCCCTGGGAGTCCAATGTCTATTTTACAGATGAGAAAGTTGAGGCATCACTTCTCAGCTACAAGTCACACATACTGAGTTCCTCACCTCACAGTTCTCACAACACAGAGCGAGAAACTGTTCTGTCACAATCAATCCATGTTTGTGTAAAGTACTAGGAAAAAAATGCAGAGGTAGAAACTTGCAGTTGCTGGTAGGTGGGTGATGTGTCCCAGAAGGTCCCTTGGAGAAGGTGACATTTGTGCCGAGATCTTCAGAACCATCTGTGGTATGGCCCATGGAGGAAAGAATTTCAGGCAAGAGAAACAGTCAAAGCAAAGGCCCTGAGACAGAGAGCAGTGATCACCTAGTGGGACAGAGAGAGGCATTGGGACTGGGGTGAGGTGAGGAGGAGCAGGAGGTGTGGGGAGGCAGAGGGTTAAATCCCTCAGGGCTGAGGTCCAGGTAGGGTAATAACATTGGGTACTTCTGAGCAGTCCTTGACCCTGTTCTCAGCACTGTGTATACATTTATCCATTTGAACTTTTCTAAAATGTCATGGACTGTTTGGATCCTTCCGGTACAAGTAAGGAAACTGAGGCACAAAGTAAAGGAAGTGGCATGAATTCTGAAGAAGCATGGAGGGAATTTATGGAAATGGGCCACCCATTATCCCTGTTAGTATCTGGCAGAGCTGGGGTGTGAATCTAAGACATTTTTGAGATGAGAATCTGAACAGGCTACAACATACTTCTGTTTGTAGTGCTTGTCAGCATGACAATAATGGGTTTTATCCCTGACATGGATGTCTCTGTGATGGAGACACTTAAAGCCATTTTATTTCCTCTGGCCCCTTCACAGTCATTCTGAAAGTTTTGCCTTTTCCTCAAGGTGAAGACAAAGAATTTTAGCATCCAGTTTGTACATTGAAATACCGGAGGAGTATAGAACCACACACCTTTTTACTCACCTTAAGTGTCATATTTTTCTTTCTTTCTTTTCTTCTTCTTCTTTTTTTTTTTTTTTTTTTTTTTTTTTTTTTTTTTTTTTTTTTTTTTTGAGACGGAGTTTCGCTC
>NW_022437070.1:1766664-1806783 GCF_009761245.1 Sapajus apella | reverse complement strand
TTTTTGAGATAGAGTCTCACTCTGTCACCACCCAGGCTGGAGAGCAGTGGCATGATCTCAGCTGCAACCTCCGCCTCCTGAGTTCAAGCAATTTTCCAGCCTCAGCCTCCCGAGTAGCTGGGACTGCAGGTGTGTGCCATTGTGTCTGGCTAATTTTTGTAATTTTAGTAGAGACGGGGTTTTGCCATGTTGGCCAGGCTGGTCCCAAACTCCTGACTTCAGATGATCCGTCCACCTTGGCGTCCCAAAGTGCTGGTATTACATGCATAAACCACCGCGCCTGGCCAATTGTCACATTTTTCTTCTTGAATGTCACATAAGAGCAATATTTCCTTCAGCTATCTAATCACAACAACCACCAAAAGTCTAGTTCAATGAGATCGGTCTTTCCATGGAGAATTCATGTAGAAATCCTTGATCCCACATTTGTCAAATAGAAAGTTTTCCAGAAAATCAGATACCATGTGTTATGAAAGAAAAGAAAATATTTGGTCATGAAAAACTAAGGATTCACAAGACCTCAAGGGAGAATCTATAAAGAAGTGAATGAATGAAGAGATACTTCCCAGCTTAAGAATGAAGCAGGAGGCAGAGGATGACATTTGACTCAGCAAAGAGTCTGTATGTGGTCTGAATGTCCATTCCTGGCCTATGTGAAAAACCCTGTGAAAGATGTTTTGTACAACGACCTTGGCCATATGGGATGACAAGCAAATTTGTTATCCAGTGACTACCTTAAAAGGAAAACAATAATGGAAACTCGTGGATAGTGGGAGGCACCTCACTCTATGCCTGTCCTCTGATGTTCATGTTTCCTGCCTTTGCCTGACAGCTCACCTACCTCCCAGCACATGGCCCGAGGTACGTGTTCAGCACCATGGACAGCGCCCCATTCACCCTGCGTCTGGTGGCCGCTGGTTGTGTGAGGATGGAGGCAAGTGAGAAGTTTCTCACCCTGGGATGCAGAGAGCTCTGGGAAATGTCTAAGGAATGTGTCCTGGGGTGGCAGAGTCAGATCTGAATAAAAAGTCTTAATGAGCCCTCAGGGGGCTGAAATTAGGGAGCTCTGCAGGGACCTCACAGCCCAGAACCATTGTTAAACAAACTATGTGTCAATGCAAGCAGCCTGTGTCATCTTTCCTGAACCCTAGCCTTAGAATATGAGATCCCAAACAACCTGAGCCCTGTTGGGACCTCCACCACTTCCCAAGCCCACCTGTCCCATTACACAACCACTAGTGGTGGGGATGGGTAGATTAGGACTCTCCCAAACAGGGCTTTAGTTGCTTCCAAAGGGTGTTTGACTTTGAAGAGATCAGAAAAAACAATGATAACGCCAGCATTTCCTAATGGGCTGGAACAGAAAATTGAAGAGGTTTGGGTGTGTTTTTCTGATGACTGTCAAGAAAGACCTCAACCTAGGTATCCTAGAGACATCTCACTTTCCGGTCCAAATTTGACATAAAAGTGGTTTAAATGATGTGCAAATTCATGAAGCATTCCATTAAAAAATTAATAAAAAGGCCAGCACCATGACTCGTCTTTCCAGTCCAAATTAAAAAAAGAAAAGTGGTTTAAAAATTAATAAAAAGGCTGGCGAGGTAACTCACAACTGTAATCTCAGCACTTCGAGAAGCTGAAGTGGGCAGATGACTTGAGGCCAGGAGTTGGAGACCAACCTGGGCAATATGGAGAAACCCCGGCTCTGGCCACCCATCTTGTGTGCTGTGTCTCTGGGTTTCCCAAAAAACACCTGTCCATTCTCTCTGTGTACCCTTCCTGCCTGAGCTATGCAGCACATTCCCAGGCCCTCCCTGGAGTCTGTGCCTCCTCTCTCACTTATCTCTCCTGTCCCTCTCATCCTGCTCCTTAAGCTCTGAGATTCTTTCCCCCACTCGGTCAATTCTGCTATTAATACTTTTGATTATATTCTGAAATTCTGGAAGTGAGTTTTTCAACTCAATCAGATCAGTTTGGCTCTTTCTTAAAATGATCATTTCATCTTTCACCTCCTGTATCGTTTTATTGTATTCCTAGAATGCTTGGATTGGGTTTTGATTTTCTCCTGAATCTCAGTGATCTCTGTTCCTATTCATATCATCAGTTCTTTTCCTGTCATTTCAAGCCATTTCAGCCTGGTTAAAAACCATTACTGGAGAATTAGTGCAGACACCTGGAGCTCAGAAGCCATTCTGGCTTTTTGAGTTGCCAGAGTTCTTTTGCTAGTTCTTTCTCATCTGTGTGGGCTGACGTTCCTTCAGTCTTTGAAGTTGCTGTCTGTTGGATGGCTTGTTGTTTTTGTTGCTTTTATTTTTATTTTTATTTTCGCTTTTATCTTCTTTGATGCTCTTGGGGGGTTGACTGTGGTTTAATGTAAAACGTAAAAAGTAGAATTCCCCCTAAGAACCCATTACAACCAAAATAAAAGAGCCCCTATTGGATATTGTTAAATACCTCTACCACTGTTAAACATCAGGTAATAACTGCTTGGGTACACCTATCAATGGTTAAACCTGTTTCTTATGAGTCACAGACACAAAGGAAGGACAGCATGACCTACATCTGAAGAGCTGTGCAAGACCTCCACTACCTACCTAAAAGAATCAACACTCAGCCAGAAGTGGTAACATGATGCTCTGGGTGGCAATGGGAGCATTGATTTTTCTCTTTTTCCCAAATGTAATGCTTCTATTGTGTCATTTTAGCCTGCTGCCTTTTCCTGGGAAACATCTCTTTTGTCCTTGTTGGGTGTAGAGGCCAGTCTAGGGCCAAACTGGACACCACGTTGTCACTGTTAATCTTGTTTGCTCTCTCACTTACCCTGAGCTAGTGCAGATGGGACCATAACTCTATAGTAAACAGAAAAAACTATGGCATCTGGGAGTCATCTTCATGGTTGCTAGATCTGTCATCAACATCCCCAGAGAATTTTGTCTGTCCTATCTGGAAAAGATTCATGGCCATCCCCCTAGACCTTCTGACTAACCATAGTACCTAAACTCCTACTTAGTAAGTGAAACTCTCCCCAACTTAACAGAGTCCACATAAACCCACTCCTCGCTATTACGTGGACTGGGAAGGTGGCTGTCTCCCAAATTGGTGCACGTCAAGTGCACTAGTGATTCAGTCTTTCGTAATCTTTTGTTCAAGGAGTGTGGAGAATGTCTTTATGTGTCCTATCAAGGTTTTCTAAACTCACATGGCACCTTGGATTCCCCAGAGAACCAGCGTTTCTCCCCAGATTGCTTTCATCCTGTGGGAATGGTGTTCAGAAACCCAGATCTCCTCCGGGTACCCCCACCTCCCATCCACTGCCCCAGAGTTGTGTCTTCTCTGTCATTCCATATTTACAACTTTATTCTTCTGCAGAAAAACCATAGTTCCTCCCCCAAATCAAACTATTGTTTGTTTTCATTGTCTCAGTCCTACCCTCGAATAGTTACACCACATGAAAATTTAAATTTGTATTGTCTGATTCATTGACCTTTCCCATATGACTGCCTATGGTATTTCTTACCACCATTATTTATTTATTCTCCTGTATTTTCCTCTAATATTCGATCTGCTCCTCCTTTGACATTGATTATTGTTATCCAAATGAATTTATGACTTCATGAGTGGTGTGAAATTGGGATCTATATTGTTTTCTGTAAGTTAGTATCCAGTTGGCCAAGGAGATCTTTCCACATTCCATGCTTCCCTCTGATCTGAAAATGAATTTTCATCACATCATAAATGCAGAAATACAAATTCCTCAGGTTGTCTTTGTTTTCAGAGTCACCCGGGCTGAAGTGCAGTGCTACAGTCTCAGCTCACTGCAGCCTTGATCTCCTAGGCTCAAGAAATCCTCCCTTCTCAGCCTCCCGAGGTAGCTAGGATTACAGGCACGCACCGCCGCAACCAACTGATTTATTTTTATTTTTTATTTTTAGTAGAGAGGAGGTATCATGAGCCTCGGTGAGAGCTGGTCTTCTCAGTGAATTTGAGCTGCAGACAGCTCCTAAGCAGGGGATATAAGTGGTCAGACTGTGAATCAGGAAAATCCGTGTCTCCTCCTGCTTGAAGGAGGGTGGGCGAGAGGGTTGAGATGGGAGTAGGAGACCAGGCAGGAGGCTGATGGAGAAGAAATACTCAGGCAATTGCCAGAGTCCTGCAGGCCCGCTTGCTCTCACGGGTGGGTGAGCTAAGCACCCATATCCCCCTCCCCATTTCTCACTCTACCTTCTGGCCACCCCTCTCCTGCAGCTGCAGGGTGAGCAGTGATCTCCAACATGGGGTCAGTGACACTCTCAGGTTGTGAATCAATTTGTCACCATGGGTATCTTACACATTAAACTAGAATCAACAGAAATAGAGGAGTGTGCACAGCGCAGTATCTTATTCATCAGTGTCTAAACTTTCCTTCAGACTGATGCAATATGACTTTCTCCTGGTGAGTCACAGCCAAACAATTACTAAACACTGGGAGGAAAAATCCTCTCGGCACAGGCTCACCTCGACTTCCTTAAAATCACGGACTAACTGCCCTGGCGTGTTGCCCCCACACAAAAAATTAGTTGAGAGCTCACAGCGTCAGTCCTAGGTGCTTTGTAGGCTGAGATGGGGCGTGGCATTTGGCCTGGATTTTTGTGGTTAAAAACAAAGTTGAATTTAGGCCTAGAGACCAGCCAGTGCCAGAGAGCACATTCCTCAGGGCAGGGTTGGGGTTGGCATCTCTGGGGAGAGAGGAGCCCAGCCGGCCCTCCTTGGCCTTGACCCCCATCTGTCAGGGCAGCCAAGTCAGGCCAGGTAGAAAAAGCCGCAGTGGAAGATGATGATGGTAAAGGGGGTGTCAGAAGCTGGGTCAGAGGGAGGGCAGCGGGGCAGGGCCAGGGCTCTGTGGATGCAAGAGTCCCCCTCTCAGCAATCCTGAGACTTTGGGGTCAAACTGCCCTGGGTTGGAATCTTCTCTCTACATTTTCTCAAAGGGTCAGAGAAGCTATTTTCCAGTAGCCCTGTTCCTCTCCCTGTATGACAAGAACAATCTGTTTTTGGATATTGTCAGCGTCCCGGCCCTTTCTCAGTCACATCCAGTGCACATCTGGACACACCATGCGCTCTCTTGGCAGCAGAAGGACGTTCAAACCACTCAAACTCCAGCGCACATGCAGCAACCCTCGCCGTGGCCTCATGCTCAAAAACTGGCCAAAGCCACGTGCTTAACTGCCCACTTGCTTCACACGGGACCAAGCCTGAATCCTTCTTCCTGGGGAGTGCAGACACTGGTAAAGTGGTGTCATCATCTGGGGTAAATACCCAAGATTCAGTGTCTCATACCAAGAAAATCGGGTATACAAACACAAGAAGTGGGTTTAGGAGCAGAGGTTTAATAGGCAAAAGAGCAAGAAAAGCGCTCTCTTTCTCAAGAGGCACCTGAATGGGACTTCCAGCCAGTGGAGTGTCCTGGATTTTATCCACAGGTTTGAGGAGGCGGTGTCTGATTCCCATAGGGGCCACAGGTTGGTTGGAAGAGCTGTGACATTTACACAGTGCTCCAGGAATCTGGCCGCCCCTCCCTAACTGTATTGTGCAAATGGACTTTCCACTTGGTGGACGCCATGTTGCCTGCTGTCTACTGCACATGCAGAAAGGAAAAGGGAAGATGGAGCCGCCATTTTGAAAATGCCTCGTCCCAGGTAGCCTTTTCCTATTGGTACAACTGCTGGCAGTCACCTGCGCCAGCCTCTAGCCTGCCCTTCTCTGTCTGCAGCTCGATTTTAACGGCTGATCGTTGTTAGAAAATATGATGGGGCGGGGGAGGGGGGCATTTTCATTAAAGGGAAAACCTTACCGATGACTTTCTTACCCTCTCTATCTGCCTAAAATGTTTCTTAACTCTTATATCACTGGGTCCTATTTAAGTTTTAAAATTTGTTTCATGCTGAGCGCGGTGGCTTATGCCTGTAATCCCAGCACTTTGGGAGGCCAAGGCAGGTGGGTCACCTGAAGTCAGGAGTTTGAAACCAGGCTTGTCAACATGGCGAAACCCTGTGTCTACTAAAAATACAAAAAAAAAAAAAATTAGCTGGCTTGGTGGTGGGTGCCTGTAATCCCAGCTACTTGGGAGGCTGAGGCAGGAGAATCACTTGAACCTGGGAAGCGAAGGTTGCAGTGACCCGAGATCATGGCACTGCACTCCAGCCTGGGAGACAGAGAGAGACTGTCTCAAAAAACAAACAAACAAACAAAAAACAACAAAAATATTTCATATACACGAGCACCTGTGTGTCATTTCTCCTGAAGTCGATTACACTCCCTGACAGCTCTGGTGTGTCCCAGGAGGAGAGGGACATCATCATTAGCTCGACCCTGGGGGTGGATGTGGAAGTTTGCACTGCTGTCACACCCTGGGTTCTCCTTCCACCCCCGACCCGCTCAGAGATTCCAGGATTGTCTTGTTATCATCTCACTTGTTAATTCTAGCCATCCTCGTGGGTGTGAAGTGGCATCTCATTGTGGCTTTGATTTGCATTTCCTTGGTGACTAATGATGTCAAGTGTATTTTCATTGCATATCGGCTGTTTGCATACCTTCCTGGAAGAAATGTCTATTCAGATCCTTTGCCCAGCTTTAATTGACTTATCAGTCTTATTCTCGAACTGCAGGAGTTTTTTCCCTATATCCTAGATTCAAGTTCTTTCTGAGATATGAGATTTGCAAATAGGTTTTTCCATTCTGTGTGTAATTTTGACTTTTTTGACTGTATCCCTTGAAGCACAAGTGTTAATTCTGATGAAATGCAAATTATCTATTTTTTCTTTTGTTATTCTTGTGTTTGGTATCATATGAAAGAATATTTTATTTTTTGTTCTGTTTTGAGACGAAGTCTCACCCTGTCACCCAGGTTGGAGTGCAGTGGCATGATCCTGGCTCACTGTGACTTCCACCTCTCAGGTTCCAGCAATCCTCCTGCCTCAGCCTCCCGAGTAGCTGGGACTACAGGCATGTGCCACCACACCTGGCTAATTTTTATATTTTTAGTAGAGACAGGGTTTCACCACGTTGGCCAGGCTGGTCTCAACTGCTGACCTCAAGTGATCTACCCGCCTTGGCCTCCCAAAGTGCTGGAATTGCGGGCGTGAGCCACTGCACCCAGCCTTGTTTTTATAAGTATTAGTCTTCAGCTTCCCATCTCCTGTCAGGATTTATTTATTTATTTATTTATTTATTTATTTATTTATTTTTGAGACGGAGTTTCGCTCTTGTTACCCAGGCTGGAGTGCAATGGCGCGATCTCGGCTCACCGCAACCTCTGCCTCCTGGGTTCAGGCAATTCTCCTGCCTCAGCCTCCTGAGTAGCTGGGATTACAGGCACACGCCACCATGCCCAGCTGAATTTTTGTATTTGTAGTAGAGACGGGGTTTCACCATGTTGACCAGGATGGTCTCGATCTCTTGACCTCGTGATCCACCCGCCTCGGCCTCCCAAAGTGCTGGGATTACAGGCTTGAGCCACCGCGCCCGGCAGGATTTATTAAAAGATTATTAGATATAAGGCAGGAGGATCACTTGAGCTCAAGAGTTGGGGACCAGCCTTGGCAACAGAAGGAGACCCAATATCTGTAAAAAAAATTTTTATAATAAATTAGTTGGGAATGATGGCATGCACATGTGGTCCCAGCTACTTGGGAGGCTGAGGTAAGAGGATTGCTTGAGCCTGGGAGTTCGAAGTTTCAGTGAGCCATGATCCCACCACTGTTCAGCAGTCTGGGTGACAGAAAGAGACCTTCTCTCTAAAAACAGTGACAACAATGAAAGCAATAACATGAACTCATTATGTTATTGAATAAATACTATTCAAAATTGGGCACAGTGGCTCATGCCTGTAATCCCAGCACTTTGGGAGGCCAAGGTGGGTGGATCATGAGGTCAGGAGATTGAGACCATCCTGGCCAACATGGTGAAACCCCGTGCCTACTAAAAATACAAAAATTAGCCAGGCATGGTGGCATGCCCCTGTAGTCCCAGCTACTCAGAAGGCTGAGGCAGGAGAATCACTTGAACCCAGGAGGCAGAGGCTGCAGTGAGTCGAGATTGTGCCACTGCACTCTAGCCTGGGTGTCAGAGTGAGACCCTGTCTCAAAAAAACAAAACAAAAACTATTCAAGTCATTTCTATATATTAGTTAATTAAACCACAAAATTACCTTAAGATGTCAGTCTTGTAAGAAAACTATGGTTCAGGGAGAAAGAGATTTCCAGGTGCTGTATGGCAGTGTGAGGAATTTATCTCTGCAGGGCATTGGAAATGAATGGAAACTGCTTCTGTTCAGGGATGGCTCAGCATCCATCCAGCACTTTGGGAGGCCGAGATGGGCAGATCACTTGAGGTCGGGAGTTCGAGACCAGCCTGGCCAACGTGGTGAAACCCCATCTCTACTAAAAATACAAAAATTAGCCAGGTGTGGTGGCGTGCACCTATAGTCCTAGCTACTTCAGAGGCTGAGGCAGGGGAATCGTTTGAACCCGGAGGCAGAGGCTGCAATGACCCAAGATCACACCAATGCACTCAAGCCTGGGTGACAGAGCGAGACTGTGTCTCAGAAAAAAAAAAAAAAAAAGAAAGAAAAAGAAAAGACAAATAAATCAGGCTACTAAAATATGTAGCCAACGTGATCTTTATATGTAAATATATTATCAGAGTCATTCTAATTTCTGCCACAGGAGGGCGTGTCAGGCTTTCTTAGGGTTTGACTGCCTTTTAGATAACCCAGCGGCTCCCAAATGATTGTCTCAGAACTCCCTTATTTTATTATTATGATTACTGTTATTAGTATTATTTTGAGGCAGGTTCTCTCTCTGTTGCCCAAACTGGAGTGCAGTGGTGCAATCATGGCTCTCTGCAGCCTCAAACTCCCAGACTCAAGTGATCCTCCCACCTCAGCCTCCCGAGTATCTGAACTATGCAGCATAGACCATCATGCTGGCTAATTTTTTCATCCTTTATAAAGATGGGGCCTCACTGAGTTGCCCAGGCTGGTTCTGAACTCCCAGACTCAAGCATTCTTCCCACTTCAGCATCCCAGAGTGCTGGGATTACAGGTGTGAGTCACTGCCCCCAGCCGTGTTTGGATTTTTAAACTGATACACCTGCTGGGCATGATGGCTCACACCTCTAATCCCAGCACTTTGGGATGGTGAAGTGGGAAGATTGCTTCAGCTCAGGAGTCGGAGACCAGCCTGGGTAACAGAGCGAGACCCTGTGTCTACAAAAACTTTTAAAAATTAGCTGGACGTCGTGGTGTGCACCTGCAGTCCCAGCTACTGGGAGGTAAGGTAAGAGGATCACTTGAGCCCAGGAGGTCAAGGCTGCAGTAAGCCGTGATCACACTGCACTCTAGCCTGGGCGAGAGCGTGAGACCCTGTCTAAAAATAAAAACAAAAATAACTTGGCCAGGCACGGTGGTTTATGCCTCTAATCCCAGCACTTTGGGAGGCCAAGGCAGGCAGATCACAGGGTCAGGAGATAGACCCTGTCTCTACTAAATACAAAAAATTAGCCAGGAGTGGTGGCATGTGCCTGTAATCCCAGCTACTCAGGAGGCTGAGGCTGGGGAATCACTTGAACCCAGGAGACGGATGTTGCAGTGAGCCAAGATCATGCCAGCCTGGCAACAAAGCAAGACTCCGTCTAAAAAAAGAAAAACAAAAGTAGCACACGTCTATGGCATACATAATGTAACACGCCAGCTGGGTTCAGGGTAGTTCCTGGAATCAAACGCATCGGCATTTATGCAATGAAATGAGGGCTATTCACAGGAAAGTGGAATAAATACAGAAGACTACCAAAATAGCCTTGTGTCAGTTCAGGTCAAGTACTGCCACCAAATAAATTAGACAGCAATATCTCCCTTTTTAGAGTTATTTGAACCTTGGAATTGTGTGTTTTCTATTTTTATTTTTTTCAGGATGAAGTCTTGCTCTGTTGCCCAGGCTGGAGTGCAGTGGCGTGATCTCGGCTCGCTGTAACCTCACCTCCCAGGCTCAAGTGATTCTCTTGCCTCAGCCTGCCAAGCGGCTGGGATTATAGGCGCATGCCACTACGCCTGGCTAATTTTTGTATTTTTAGTAGAGATGGGGTTTCACCATGTTGGTCAAGCTGATCTCAAACTCCTGATTTCAGGCGATGCACCCACCTCGGCCTCCCAAAGTGCTGGGATTACAGGTGTGAGTCACCACGCCTGGCTGGAACTGTGGTTGATGAAGGGTGAGGCTGTCATTTCTCACAGATAAGAGGTGTCCTGCCAGGTCAAAGCTTGGATGCAATTCAGCTCACAGACATACAGAGTCAGATATCCCTTCTTTTGATGAGTTAAATATTTATATTTGGTCAGGCACAGTGTCTCAAGCCTGTAATCCCAGCACTTTAGGAGGCCAAGGTGGGTGGATCTCGAGGTCAGGAGTTCAAGACCAGCCTGGCCAATATGGTGCAACCCTGTCTCTACTAAAACTACAGAATTTAGCTGGGTGAGGTGGTGCACACCTGTAGTCCCAGCTGCTCGGGAGGCTGAGGCAGGAGAATTGCTTGAATCTGGGAGGCGAAGGTTGCAGTGAGCCAAGATCATGCCACTGCACTCCAGCCTGGGCAACACAGCAAGACTCTGTCTCAAAAAAAAAAAGTTTATATTTAAGGTGAATAAGACAATATTCAGTCAAAAGTCTATTTTTCTTTAGAGTCAACATTTTGAAATAAGAACTAAATAAGAGCGTTTCTATGTCCATGTAGACTACGGCAGAAGCCAAAGCCGAGTGATCAGCATAGACCATCTGAGATTCCAACACCATGGGAGTGGTAGATGTGGGCAATACCATTCTCTGAAGTGGAGAACTTTCCCCAATACCAATTTCTTCCCAAAACAGGGTGCTATCTTCCTTTGATCCATGTGTAGTTGCTTTCCCAGAAAAGTCAGAGTATATTAAAATGCTGCAGGCCTGGCACTGTAGCTTACACCTGTAATCCCAGCACTTTGGGAGGCTGAGGCAAGCGGATCACTTGGGGTCAGGTGTTCAAGACCAGCCTAGCCAGCATGGTGAAACCCCATCTCTACTAAAAGTACAAAAGAAATTAGCTGGGCATGGTGGCAGGTGCCTGTAATCCCAGCTACTAACGAGGCTGAGGCACAAGAATCACTTGAACCAGGAAGGTAGAGGTCGCAGCAAGCTGAGATGGCGCCACCGCACTCCAGCCTGGGTGGCAGAGTGAGACTCCATCTCCAAACAAAATAAAATTAGAAAATGCTGCTGCCAGGCACAGTAGCTCACACCTGGAAATCCCAGCACTTGGAAGGCTGAGGCAGGAGGCTAGCTTAAACCTAGCAGTTTTGATTTTTTCCTTTTTTTAAGACAGCAGAAAAAGGTGATTTTATTTATTTATTTAGAGACAGAGTCTCGCTCTGTCACCAGGCTGGAGTAAAGTGGCACAGTCTCAGCTCACTGCAACCTCCGCCTCCCAGGTTCAAGCAGTTCTCCTGCCTCAGCCTGTAGCTGGGACTGCAGGCTCGCACCACCATGCCTGGCAGCTTTTGTTTCTTCTTCTCATGTTTGTTTCCTATCAGCTAATTTTTGTATTTTTTGTAGAGACAAGGTTTTGCTATGTTCCACAGTCTGGTCTCCAACTCCTGGGCTCAAGCGATCCACCTGCTTTGGCCCCTCGAAGTGCTGCAATGACAGGTGTCAGCCATCAGGCCCAGCCAGAGCCTAGAAGTTTGAGTGCAGCCTTGGCAACATAGTGAGAACCCATCTCTACAAAAAAATTTTTAAAATTAGCCTGGCATGATGGTGTGCACTTGTGGCCCCAGCTACTTGGGAGGCGGAGGCAGGAAGATTGCTTGAGCCCAGGGGGTTGAGGCTGCAGTGAGCCATGATCACACCACAGCACTCCAGCCTGAGCAATGGAGTAAGACACCCCCCGCACCCCCGCCAAAAAAAAAAAATAAAACGGTGGAAGATTCTTGCTGCGTCTATGAAAGCTGGCCTGAACAATTGTTAACAGATTCTTCCTGTACAAGAGGACTTGAACAGGATACAGGAAACCCTGCCTTGCCAGAGCTGTGCAGTGCATCACACAATGCCTGGAGTCCCTGGCGTCAGCCACTAATTACCAGAAGTTCTGTAAGTTTGCAAATACCTCCCAGCTCTGAGAGCCACTCATGGAGCCCTGAGAAAGCTACCTGCAGGAGACGTGGGGGTGTAGAGCCCTGGGAGGGGCCCCTTGGGCACCCAGAGTCTGGAGAGAGTTTCTCCTCCAGGGGGATGCTGAGGCCACCAGCAGGGAACTAGGGCCACAGTCGCCATCCCACCACTGTCCAGGACAGTCACCTGCATCAGCATCAAGCATCAGCCTCTGCACAGGGAACTGTGATATATATGAGACCTTCACATGGATGTAACCATAACATGAATTCAGCATTCATGTTTTACTAATGACAACAGCTTTTTTTTTTTTTTTTTTTTTTGAGATGGAGTCTCACTCTGTTGCCCAGGCTAGAGTGCAGTGGCACGATCTCAGCTCACTGCAACCTCTGCCTCCTGGGTTCAAGCAATTCTCCCACCTCAGTCTCCAAGTAGCTGGGATTATAGGCACCCGCCATCACACCCAGCTAATTTTTTGTGTTTTAGTAGAGATGGGGTTTCACCGTGATGCCCAGGCTGGTCTCGAACTCCTGACCTCATGATCCACTTGCCTCAGCCTTCCAATGTGCTGGGATTACAGGTGTGAGTCACTGCGCCCAGCTGACAGCTGCTCTTCTTTACAGAACCCCAGCGTGTACAGATGTCAGTATCAGTCACTATCAGCACCGACACGCGTCCACGTGCCATCATCGCTAAGCATGCTACTATCAAGGTAGGCCTAAGGCTAAGACACAGATCTTAACACCATGGCATGTACTGACGTGTAGTTATCAGAATTCACATGGGTGGATACTGACTTGTGTGTTAATGGCAGCTAGTGACATGACACCTGCCTGTGTGACATCAGCACATGCAAGGGCATTTATAGATGTGGGCACACACATCTGCATGGGGTGTGAAAGTGCCCATCTGAGTCCCATCCATTCACCCTCCAGGCTGGAGCCCCTCAGTGGGTGGGGGCCGTTCTAAGTTGTGTCCCAGGATCTGGCAGAGAACAGATACATCATAAATGCTTGAATGTGGGCCAGGCATGGTGGCTCATGCCTGTAATCCCAGCACTTTGGAAGGCCGAGGCAGGCGGATCATGTGAAGTCAGGAGTTGGAGACTAGTCTGGCCAACATGGTGAAACCCCTTGTATACTAAAAATACAAATATTGGCCCAGTGTGGTGGTGCACGCCTGTAATCCCAGCACTTTGGGAGGCAGAGGTGGGTGGATCACCTGAGTTCAGAAGTTCAAGACCGGTCTGACCAACATGGTAAAACCCCGTCTCTACTAAATACAAAAAAATTAGCCGGGCATGGTGGCGCATGCCTGTAATCTTAGCTACTTGGGAGGCTGAGGCAGGAGAATCGCTTGAACCCAGGAGGCGGAGGAGGTTGCAATGAGCCAAGATCGCACCATTGCACTCCAGTCTGGGCAACAAAAGTGAAACTCCGTCTGAAAAAAAAGAAAAAAATTAACCTGCTGTTGTGACAGGCACCTATAATCCCAGATACTCAGGAGGCTTGGACAGGAGAATTGCTTGAACCTAGGAGGCAGAGGTTGCAGTGAGCCAACATCGGGCCACTGCACTCCAGCCTGGGCCACAAGAGCGAAACCCCATCTCAAATAAATAAATAAATAAATGCCTGAATGAGGCTGAGTGTAGTGTCACACACCTGTAATTCCAGCACTTTGGGAGGTCAGGGTGGGAAGATTACTTAAGTCTGGGAGTTTGAGACCAGCCTGGGCGATATAGTGATATCTCTTCTCTATCTAATAAAAAAATAATAATGCTTGAATGAATGAGTAAAGGCAACAAATACTTCAGACTGACCAGGGTCAGGCACTGTGATAAGCACTCACATATCTGGTCTAATTAATCCACACCACAATCTTCATATAAGGACTAATGATCCCACTATACAGATGGGGAAAACTGAGTCATAAAGACAGGGTGTAGCTTTCCCAAAGGCATTCACTATGTAAGTGACAGAGCCAGGATTTGACCCAGGCTTCTCAAACTCAACATCTAATGTTCTTAATCACTGGCCCATCCTCATTATGATGGGACAACCCTCTATCCCAATTCTTGGGACACACCCTCAACTCCTTCCAGTGCAGGCACTCTGCAAGCTGGAAGAAAGTAAGGCAGCCTTTCATCATCAAATCAGAGGAGAAAAGAGAGACACTTTAAGCCCAATGAAGCTCAGAAGTTCTGTATCAGGGCTGGGCGAGGCGGCTCACACCAGTCATCCCAATGCTCTAGAATACCAAGGTGGGAGGACTGCTTGGGGCCAGGATCGAAACCCATCTCTACAAAATAAAAATTTAAAAATTACCCTAGCAACGTGGGAGGCGGAGGTGGGAGAATCACCTGAGCCTGGGCAGTGAAGGCTGCAGAGAGCCGTGATCACACCACTGCATTCCAGCCTGGGCAACAGAGTGAGACGCTGTCTCCAAAGAATAAGAATAAGAATAATAAATAATAATAAAGAACTACCTGAAAACATAAAAATAAAAAATTCAGTTCTTCAGTTACACTCACCACATTACAAGTGCTTGGTATCCACATGGACAGTTCAGATACAAATCATTTCTAGGATTCTAGAAAGTTCTATCGGACAGCATGGTCTAGCGCGGGTGTCTAATCCTTTAAATGCAAGGACTCTTTTGCTTATCTTTTATTTGTTTGTTTTTTGAGACGAAGTCTCACTTTGTGGCCCAGGCTGGAGTGCAGTGGCACGATCTCGGCTCACTACAACCTCTGCCTCCTGGGTTCAAGCAATTCTCCTGCCTCAGCCTCCCGAGCAGCTGCAAGTACAGGCATGCACCACCACATCCTGCTAATTTTTGCATTTTTAGTAAAGATCAGGTTTCTTCCTCCATCTTGGCCAGGCTGATCTCAAACTGCTGGTCTCAAGTGATACATCCACCTCCTTTTTTGCTTATCTGTGGTGGCAGATATCACAAAAATTATACATAGACCTTTTTTTTTTTTTTTTTTGAGACAGTCTTACTTTGTCACCAGGCTGGAGTGCAGTGGCACAATCTCGGCTCACTGCAACCTCCACCTTTCAGGTTCAAGCCATTCTCCTGCCTCAGCCTCTCAAGTAGCTGAGACTACAGGCGCACACCACCACACCCGGCTAATTTTTTGTATTTTAGTAGACATGGCATTTCACCATGTTGGCCAGGATGGTTTCGATCTCCTGACTTACTTCATGATCCGCCCACCTCGGCCTCCCAAAGTGCTGGGATTACAGGCGTGAGCCACTGTGTCCCGCCTCAAACCTTTTTTTTAAAGCTCATCAGCTATCATTAGTGTTAGTGTATTTTATGTGTAATCCAGGGCAATTCTTCTGCTTCCATTGCAGCCCAGGGTAGTCAAAAGTTTGAACACCCATGATAATCTGCCCCAGTCTATATATGATTGGTTCTTCTTTATGGTGTTAACATATTCCTCTGTTTCCTGCCTTTCCTGTACACTGGTAGTTGCACATGGCAGCTGAATCAAATTCACGCTCAATTTTTTTAGTGAAAATACTTCCCAGGTCTACGTCCTTCCACCAGGAGACATATCAGGTCTGGTTGTCTTTATTGTGTGAGACTCACATCCTATTGGCCATCGGAAGTCACATGACCAACCCTGACATCTGTGGGTCAGGGAATGTATCTGACATACTCAAGAGGACCTGTAAAGTCACATGGTACAGTCATGGATGTATAATTCTATAACAAGGAGTAAGAGGAGATTTGGAAACAATAATTCAAGCTACCACAGGGGTGTTTCTTCTTTTTTTTTTTTTAAAGAAAAAGCACTTTTCAGAAATGATTTATGCCTATAACCCCAGCACTTTGGGAGGCTGAGGTGGGAGGATCACTTGAGCCCAGGAGGTCCAGACCAGCCTGGCCAACATGGCAAGACCCTGTCTCTACAAATAATTTTTAGGCCGGGCGCAGTGGCTCAAGCCTGTAATCCCAGCACTTTGGGAGGCCGAGGCGGGCAGATCACGAGGTCAAGAGATCGAGACCATCCTGGCCAACATGGTGAAACCCCATCTCTACTAAAAATACAAAAACTAGCTGGGCGTGGTGGCGTGCGCCTGTAGTCCCAGCTACTCGGGAGGCTGAGGCAGGAGAATTGCTTGAACCCAGGAGGCGGAGGTTGCAGTGAGCTGAGATTGTGCCACTGCACTCCAGCCTAGCGCCTGGCAACAGAGTGAGACTCTGTCTCAAAAAAAAAAACAAAAAAATAATTTTAAAAATTATCTGGGTGTGGTGGTCTGTTCCTGTGGTCCCAGCTACTCAGGAGGCTGAGGCAGGAGAATCACTTGAGCCCAGGTCAAGGCTGCAGTGAGCTGTGTTCATGCTATTGTACTCCAGCCTGGACAACAGAGCAAGATCCTCTCTCAAAAAAAGGAAATAGGCTGGGCGCAGTGGCTCACACCTATAATCTCAGCACGTTGGAGGCCAAGGCAGGTGAATTACCTGAGGTCAGGAGTTCAAGACAAGCCTGGCCAACATGATGAAACCCTATCTGTACTAAAAATACAAAAATTAGTCAGACATGGTGGCATCTGTCTGTAGTCCTGGCTATTCAGGAGGCTGAGGCACAAGAATGGCTTGAACCCGGGAGGCAGAGGTTGCAGTGAGCTGAGATCGTGCCACCGCACTCCAGACTGGGCAACAGAGTGAGACTCCATCTCAAAAAAAAAAAAAAAGGAAACGAAGGAAGGAAGAAAAATAAGGTAAGGGGAAAGGAAGGAAGAGAGAGAGAGACAGGAAGGAAGGAAGGGAGGGAGGGAAGGAGGGAGGGAAGAAAGAGAAGGAGGGAGGGAGGGAGGAAGGAAAGGAGGAAGGGAGGGAACTCAATGAGTCATAGAGAGGTTAAGTAACCTGTTCACAGTCATGCAGCTGGTAAATAATGAGATTTGAATACAGGCAGCCTAGCTCCAGAGCCCAGGATCCCAACTACTACACTCTAGGAAAACATCAGAGCCCACTTAATGGGGCTGTGGTGACATTCCAATATGAACAGGAATGCCAAGGGCTTAGGACAGCGCTTGGCACAGGACCTGGTCATCATGTTTGGAACTGGTGCTGTTTATTTCCATCACCTGATTCTGGGTTGGCCTTGGCTTGGGTTTGGAGGGAATTTCTGCCCCTGGAAATGTTCCAGGTGTGGCAGCTGGACGTTTTAAATCCAAGGACCTTATTAGGAGTCAGAGTTGGGCAAGGGGAGACGGGAGATAAAATCCGATCACAAGAGGTAGCTATGAATAGGTCAGGAGCAATTCTCCCCAGCCTTGAGCAGTAGGGAGGGTGAGTCAACAGAAGTGAAATCACCCTTCCTTCTAGTTATAGAATTATACATCCATGACTGTACCATGTGCCTTTACAGGTCCTCTTAAGTGTGTCAAATACATCCCCTGACCCACTGATGTCAGGGTTGGTCATGTGACTTCCTGTGGCCAATAGGATGTGAGTCACACGCAATAAAGACAACCAGACCTTATGGTAAGTAGAATATCTGTGAAGATTTGCAGGAGACCATGGCCAGCAACACTGGCTTATCAGAACTGAGTTCATGCACAGTTCTGGGTTTTTGTTGCTGAACCCCCTTTCCCTGTGAATAAGTGTTTATTTCCCAATATCCCAAGGCCTATGACTCCACCTCCAGGCTGCTACTCGTAGGTGGAGCCCACCTGGTGCCTGTGGCTAGATCCCAGGGGCTACAGGACCTAGCTAGATAATGGTGCTTCATAGCTAGATACGGTGCTATGAAGAATGTGGCAGATGACATTTTCTGGAAATGGTCACAGTAATATTTTGGGTCTCACATGCTCTCCCTTGTGGTAGCTTGCCCCCACCGCCCCATCAGAAGGCAGAGTATTTTCCTCTTCTTGAAGGTGGGCAGAACTTTGTGATTGCTTTCACAGAGGGGAAAAGAGGGTGGGCAGGCAGAAGCAACACTGCATGCCTATGTGACTTCCACAGCTAAGTCATAAAAGCAGACCTGGCTTCTGCTTATCCTTTCCCTTCCCTTCCCTTTCTCCCTCTTGGTCTCCCTCTCCCCACCCCCTCCCCACCACTGGCACCTGGGACCTAGCTGCCATGATGTGAGGAAGCCCAAGCAGCCACATGGAAAGGTCACAGGTAACTGTTCCCACCACAGGGCCCAGATGAGTTCCCAGCTGATAAGCAGCATGAAATACCAGACAGGTGAGTGAGAAAGTTTCAGATCATTCCAGTCCACAGCCTTTTAAGCCACCCCAGGGGGTGTCAAGTGCAGCAAAGATGAGCCATCCCTGCTGAGCCCTGCCCAGATTGCAGATCTGTGAACAAAGGAAATATTTTCACTGGGGTGATTTGTAAACTAGGGAACTTCCAGTTCTTTCCTAGTTGAGGGGAAAGAGGACTTGAAGATTTTTCCCTTCATCAAAACCTAACTCAGGCTGGGCACAATGGCTCATGCCTGTAATCCTAGCACTTTGGGAGGTTAAGGCAGTTGGATCACTTGAGGTCAGGAGTTCAAGATCAGCCTGGCCAACATGGCAAAACCCCATCTCTATGAAACACAACAACAACAGCAAAACTAGCTGGTGTGATGGCACACAGCTACTTGGGAGGCTGAGGCAGGAGAATCACTTGAACCAGAGAGGCAGAGGTTGAAGTGAGCCGAGACTGTGCCACAGCACTCCAGCCTTGGCAACAGAGTGAGACTCCATCTAAAAAAAAAACCAAAAAACAAAAACAAAAAAAACCCCACCTAACTCAGATGTTGCTTTCTTATTTAAAAGTCTCCCATGTTCCCATCTCTTTCAGAGTGAAAGTCTAAGTCCACACTTAATCTAAAAGATCCTTCCCACATGATCTGCCCGTACCATGGTTTCCTGTCAGCATTGACTCTCTGACCTCTTATTCCACTCTCCCCATCCACCCCTCTGCTCCAGCCACATTGGCCTCCTTGCTGATTCTTGAACTTACCAAGCAAGTCCCACCTTGGGGACTTTGCACTTGCTGTTCTCTCAGCTCAGAATGCTCTTCCCCCAGAAATCTATATAGCTCCCACCTCATGTTCAGGTCTTTGCCCAAATGTCACCTTCTCAATAAGTCCTTCCATGACCACACTATTTAAAATTACAACTCCCCTTCCGTCCCCCCAAAATAAATCACTTCTCATCCTTATTATCTGGGTTCCTTTTCTGCGGAGCTCTTGGCACAATCTAATGGATTGCATATTTCACTTGTTTCTTATGTATGATCTGTCTGCCTGACCAGAGTGCAAGTTCCATTAGGGCAGGTCAGAGATCTCTGTCTGTCTTTGTCGCTGCTGTATCTGCAGTGCCTACAACAGTGCCAGGCATATGTTCACCACTCTGCGAATATTTGTTGGTATAAATGGAAGGAATGAATGGATTAATGGGTGCATATATTGTTGGAAGAATAGATCCAAGGGAGAGGAAAGAGGAGGGTGACACGAAGGGAACCCAACTCACCTCGAAAACACAAAGGCTTCCGTTTGCCAAAGGCAGAAGATACTTTAAAAAAATATCTCTTATCTTCACAACCAAATAATCAACCAACTACTCAATTGCTCTCCAAACCATGTCCCTCTTGCCTCTTAAACATTTCTTGTTTTTTTTTTTTTTTTTGTTTTTTTTTTTGTTTTTTTTTTTTTTTGAGACGGAGTTTCGCTCTTGTTACCCAGGCTGGAGTGCAATGGCGCGATCTCGGCTCACCGCAACCTCCGCCTCCTGGGTTCAGGCAATTCTCCTGCCTCAGCCTCCCGAGTAGCTGGGACTACAGGCATGCGCCACCATGCCCAGCTAATATTTTGTATTTTTAGTAGAGACGGGGTTTCACCGTGTTGACCAGGATGGTCTCGATCTCTTGACCTCGTGATCCACCCGCCTCGGCCTCCCAAAGTGCTGGGATTACAGGCGTGAGCCACCGCGCCCGGCACATTTCTTGTTTCTACCAACATTTTATTATGAGCAATTTCAAGCATGCAGAAAAGTTGAAGGATTTTACAATGAACACCCTTATCCAAATCACATAGACTCCACTCTTAACATTTTACTGTATTTGCTTAACCATCTTTCTATACATTTATCCATCCCTCCATCCATCCATCCATTCAATTTATCTCTCCTTCCCTCTACCTATTACTCCATTCATCCATTACTCCATTCATTCATCCGTCCATTACACCACCCATCCATCCCCCATCCTTCCATCCACCTGTCACTCCATCCATCCATCCATTACTCCATCCATTCATCCATCCATCCATCCATTCAATTCATCTCTCCATCCCTCCACCTATTACTCCATTCATCCATACTCCATTCATTCATCTTTCCATTACACCACCCATCCATCCATCCCCCATCCTTCCATCCACCTATCACTCCATCCATCCATCCATTACACCACCCATCCATCCATCTAACCCCCATTCATCCATCCACCTATCACTCCATCCATCCATCCATTACACCACCCATCCATCCATCTAACCCCCATTCATCCATCCACCTATCACTCCATTCATCCATCCATTACTCCATCCATCCCCCATCCATCCATCCATCACTCCATCCATTACTCCAGCTTACTTTCGATGAGGTTCAATGAAAGTTGCAGACACCAGTACACTGTCCCCTAAGTCCTTCAGAGTGTCTATCAGTATTTGTCTACCATTCTTTATTTTCTACTTTGAGGTAAAGTTTACAAACAAGATGTGCAAATCCAAAGTGTGCCATTCACTGAGTTTTGACAAGTTTATATACCTGTAGAACCCAAACTTCCATCAAGATAAGCACTCCCCTGATGTTTTTTCCACTATACATTAGCCTTACTTGTTCTGGAACTTCATTTAAATGAAATCGCATAATACACTCTTTTCTATGTCTAGCTTCTTTAGCTCATCATGAGGTTTCTGAGAGTCATCCATGATGTATGTGTATCAATAGTTCATTATTTTTTTCTTGCTGATAGTATTTACTGCATGGGCATAGCGTATTCACTGCATGGGCATACCACAATTTGCTTACCCATTCTACTAATGATGAACCTCAATATCTCTTTAGTCCGTCCCCTTTGCTCATCTCCATGGCCCCTTCCCTGGCCCAGGCATCTCTTCTTTACACCCACGTCTGCATCCCAGACTCCTTCTTGTTCTCTGATCTCTAATCTCACTCCCTCTCATCCACCTTCCCGAGGAATTTTTTTTTTTTTTTGAGACAGTTTTGTTCTTGTAGCCCAGGCAGGAGTGCAATGGTGTAATCTCGACTCACTGCAACTTCCGCCTCCCAGGTTCAAGCGATTCTCCTGCCTCGGCCTCCCAAGTACGTAGCTGGGATCACAGGTGTGCACCACCATGCCTGACTAATTTTTTGTATTTTTAGTAGAAGCGGGGTTTTACCATGTTAGCCATCCCGGCCTCAAACTCCTGCCCTCAGGTGATTCGCCTGCCTCGGCCTCCCAAAGGGCTGGAATTACAGGCGTGAGCCACCGTGCCTGGCCTTGTTTTGTTTTGTTTTTTTGATACAGGATCTCTGTTACCCAGGCTGGAGTAAGTGGCAGGATCATAGCT
Source organism: Sapajus apella (assembly GCF_009761245.1). Lineage (NCBI taxonomy): Eukaryota > Metazoa > Chordata > Mammalia > Primates > Cebidae > Sapajus > Sapajus apella. Next base: position 1,785,027 of record NW_022437070.1, on the reverse strand, counting down.
CACTGCGGCCTCAACCTCCTGGGTTCAATCAATTCTCCTTCCTCAGCCTCCTGAGTAGCTGAGACTACAGATGCATACCACGACGCCCAGCTAATTTTTAAATTTTCTTAAAAGATGGGCTCTCACTATGTTGCTCAGGCTCGTCTCAAACTCCTGGCCTCAAGCAATCCTCCTGCCTTGGCCTCCCAAAGCTGGGATTACAGATGTGAACTACCACAACCAGCTCCTAGAGGAATCTTTATAAGGCATATGTTGTGTTCTGTCCTGCTCAAAACTCTGCCATGGCTCCCCAGTGCTCCCTAGGGAATGCCCAAGATTCTTTTTTTTTTTTTTTTTGAGACAGAGTCTCACTTTGTTGCCCAGGCTGGAGTGTAGTGCTGCAGTCTCGGCTCACCGCAACCTCTGCCTCCTGGGTTCAAGCAATTCTCCTGCCTCAGCCTCCAGAGTAGCTGGAACTAGAGGTACATGCCACCACACCCAGCTAATTTTTTGTATTTTTAGTAGAAACAAGGTTTCACTGAGTTAGCCAGGATGGTCTTGATCTCCTGACCTCGTGATCCACCCACCTTGGCCTCCCGAAGTGCTGGGATTACAGGCGTGATCCCACCCGCCCTCGAGATTCTTTAATGGCTTTCGGACTTGGTTTGATTTCACCCCTACGCACCCCTCCACCATCACCTCCCATCTCCCCTCTTTATACGCCAGGCTGCAACCACAGTCTACTTGTCAGTTCTCTCAATGTCCCAAGCTCTCTTTTGCCTCCAAACAGTTGTATTATCTTCCCTTTGCCTACAATACTTTCCCTCCAGCCCTCTCATTCACATATTTATTTATTTTAGAGTTGGGTTTCATCCTGTTGCCCAGACTGGAGTGCAAAGGCACAATCATATCTCACTATAGCCGCCAGCTCCCAGGCTCAAGCAATCCTCCCTTCTCAGCCTCCCAAGTAACTGGGACTATAGGCAGACATTACCATGCCTGGCAAAGTTTTATTTAAAAAAATTAAGAGATGGAGGCTGGGCGCAGTGACTCATGCCTGTAATCCCAGCACTTTGGGAGGCTGAGACAGGTGGATCACCTGAGGTCTGGAGTTTGAGACCAGCCTGGCCAACATGGTGAAACCCCATCTCTTCTAAAAATACAAAAATTAGCAGGTGTGGTGGCAGACACCTGTAATCCTAGCTACTCAGGTGGCTGAGGAAGGAGAATCGCTTAAACCTGGAAGGCAGAGGTTGCAATGAACCGAGATTACGCCATTGCACTCCAGCCTAGGGAACAAGAGTGAGACTCTGTCTAAAAATAAATAAATAAATAAATACATAAATAAAATAAAAATTAAGAGATGGGATCTTGCTATGTTGCCCTGGCTGGTCTCAAACTCCTGACCTCAAACGATCCTCCCCTCTCAGCCTCCTGAGTCATTGGGTTTACAGGTGTGAGCCACAGCAATTGGCTCTCCCTGACCCTCTCTCTGCTTGCCTCCTCAAGTCTGCCTCCAAATGTCCCTTCCTCAAGAAACCTTTCTGACAACCCCCACAGGGTGGATGAGATGACTCAACCAAGCTCCCACAGTTCCTGGCAGCTCAGACCACTCTACATTTTAATATTCAAAGGTCTTAAATTCCCCCTTAACTTCAGTTCCAGGTACAAAACCTGTCTCTCCAGACAAACAAGAACACATCCTTTAGCAGACATTGGAAACCATTTTAATGGACACATTTCCCTTATTGCCTTAGCTGCTGGGAACCTCCGAGTGAAGATTAATGCTAACCCAGATCATAGAGAGACACCTGTTGCATCTCTATATAGAAAGTGTTAGTTCTATTTTAATGTTTGTTGAACTAGTGCCAGCTTTTCTTGGGCACTGTAAATCCCATGAGTGGCTCTCTGCTACGACTCTCTCATGCCAAAATCAATGAGTTCTTCTATTCCACTGAATCTACCATCCTGCCCACCCCAAACCCTTCCGGCACACCCACTGGAACGCTTCCCACCTTGTTAACAACCACGCCCCTTCCTCAGTTTCTCCCTTGAACATTTCTTCTACTCCATGTCCTTGCCTAAACCCTGACAAGCTCTAACGATGCTGCTTCCTCTGCAGCTCCTTCTAGTACTTATTTATTTAGAGACAGAGTCTCACTCTGTCACCCAGGCTGGAGTGCAATGGCATGATCTCAGCCCACTGGAACCTCTGCCTCCCTGTTTCAAGCAATTCTCCTGCCTCAGCTGGGATTACAGGCGTCCGCCACCATGCCTGGCTAATTTTTGTATTTTTAGTAGAGATGGGGTTCCACCATGTTGGCCAGTTTAGTCTCAAACTCCTGACCTCAAGTGATCCGTCCACCACGGCCTCCCAAAGTGCTGGGATTACAGGCAGGAAGTGAGCCACCGTGCCTGGCTCCCTTCTATGATTCAGACTGCTCCTTTTCTCACATCCCATGTGCCTTCACATTGAGGGTTGAGAGGTAATTTCTCTATATATCAAGATTCTTGTGGGTGCAAGTATCTGAAATCCATTCAAACTAACCTAAGCACAAAGCAAATAAGGCAATAGAGAATGAAGCAATATTTAACAAAAGTAACAGCAAAAAAAAAAAAAAAAGTCCATTGTGGGGTTCATTTGAAAGTCTGAGAATTAAAGTGGAGTTCAGGTATGGCCGAATCCAGGCACTCAAGTGCTGGTGTCAAAACTGCCTTTCACAATCGTTCGTTTCTGCACAATCTCTTTTGCACTGAACCTCATTTCACAAAGCCTCTCCTCTCTTTGTGGCAGTTCCATCTGCTTGGCAATTCCAGCAGAAATAGAAAAACCTGTTTCCTGTTTGTTGCAGCAAATGTCTCAGGTTGATTCTCATTGGGCTAAATTAGGTAACATGCCTTCCCTGAACCAATCACTGTGGCCAGGGAAGCAGATTCAACTGATTAGCCAGGTCTGGATCTTACGTCCGTCCCTGGAGCTGGTGAAGGCAGGGCAGTGGCCAAGCCCTATTCAAATTAAACAGATGAAGAGAAGAGAGAAGTAGTTTCCCAAAAGAAAACATCGTGGGGTACTGGGGTGAACTGGGGAGCCTTGTGGATTCCAGGGGGAAGAGTGTTCTAAGCTGTGGGAATGGCAAATACAAAGGCCCTAAGGTGAGCAACTTGCTTGCCAAGTTCGAGGTTCAACAGGCCACTTCTGCTATCGTATCTTCTTCTTCCCTGCCAACCAAATCCAGAATAGTGAGTTATCGAAAACATACACACACACACACACGCATTGTTCCTTATTCAACTGTAATGCTTTTTCACCATCGCTTGGTAACTTTGTATACCTCTTCCTTCATACTTGACTAGTTAAAAATAAAATAAAAAAACTATTTCTCTGCTCTTTTTTAAAGTGGGTGTGATTGAGTTAAAACATATTTACTTGACTTAATTATTTATCAATGGGAACCTGAAAAGGGAGCCAGAGAGGCCAAGAGGTTAGGGTGGAGTAGAGGGGGTGGGGAAGGTAAGCTGCGGTGCAGGGGGCGCAGACTGGAGGAATGGGGGGGCGAAGTGGGGCAGGGAGGGTCTGGGGAGTGAGAGGGAAAGGTAGGTGCCAGAGGGCCAGGGGTGGGATTAGGAGTTGTGGGGTGGAGAGGGTAAGCGGGATACTCTGTGGATAGATTAGAAGGGCTAGAGGAGGCGGCGCTAGTGGGTTGGAAGGGGTGGGATTGGAGGTCGGAGAGGCCCACCTGAGGTTAGGAAATGGAAAGGTGGGAGGAGGTGGGAGTTAGAGGCTGGGGACTGGGGTGCAGAGGGCAGAGTGAACTGGGGGGTGTTCAGAAGAGTACTGGCGTTGGCACTTCAGAGGCTTGCCCAGAGAAGGCGCGGCCAGCCGACGGTGCAAGCTACAAGGCCGAGGAAGTCCGCGGCGAGAGGCGCGGTTGGGGGTGTGTATTACAAGGTATTCCCCCCACCAACTCCTCTTGCCTTTCCAAGTCTTTTCCTCTGGTTCCGCCTCCTTTTCAGGAGTGACGTGCCCTTCGCCCAATCAGAACCGCGGGCCTGGCGCGGCGCAGCCAACCGTGCGACGCGGGGAGGAGCTGGGGAGGGGGCTCGCAAGGCTAGGGGAGGGGGCGAGGGGCCTCCTAGGGCTCCGGAGCGGCGACTGGCGAGCCATGGCGCTGGGACTGCAGCGCGCAAGGTACTGAGGTTCGGGGGCAGGAGTTCTGGGAATTGGGGGGCTCCCCTCCTGGAGACCCCTGAACTGGATTGGGGAGGTTCGCGGGTGCGAGCCAAGGAAGCTCCGGGGCGCGCAGTTGAAGGCACATCCCCGCCGCACTCTCCACCGTCGGGGACTGTAGGGGTGGGACATTCCCTACGACCCTGGCTGCCCCGCCCCTCTGACCAAGAGCGGCTTCGGGGTCCCCGATTTCCGGCTACCCAAGGCTCGCTTCCCCACCTGGTTGCGGGTGGAACTTGGGATTCCTGAGAAATTAGGGGTGATTGCATTTGAGCAGTACCCGGGCTTCTGCGTCAGATATTCTCTCTCCGCATATTGGTCCCTCTTAGCCTCTGAACCCCGCAAATGGAGGATGTTCTTTGCCACCAGGTCCCTGGGATCCTAGGAGATATGGGCTACCCCTAAATTGAGGCTTCTCACGTATAGGGAGTGCCTTGGAATGGCATTCAGCTCCTGAGTTGAAGAAAGGACAGATCTCCTCTGATGGTACCCTTCGTGACAGTCTCCCAAACCTTGGGATTCCCTAGGAATGGGCAGAGGGGAGCCCCTTTCAGAATTCATCTGGGACCGTTCCCAGGAGCCTTTTTGTATTCTTTTAAAAGGCAGAGTTACCCCCTTAAATAACAGGGAAGCAAGCTGGACTCACTTTCCAAAGTCTAGCCCCTCATCTCACCCCTCCAGCCCCATTTTGAGGGACAGGGGAGCCCCATCCAAGTTTTATTTGGGGGAGACTCCATGGCGGGGTGCTCTGAGCCTGCAGGCCATGATGGGAGCGCCCCTGCCGCAGTGCTCAGCTGGGGTCATCCCAGGCAGAGGATGGGTTTCTGGGTTCACCTCCCAGCAGGTGCAGCTCTGCTGGAACACAGAGGAACCTGTGCCCTAGGGCCGCTGCCCAGGTCGGGGAGTCCTGTCTGGCCATGTTCTCATGGGACTGTGGAAAATGCTCTAGGTCCTCAGCTTTCCCTGTCCAATGTGAGGCACCCAGTAAGCCTCACCCCCTTCCCTCCTCCCTGGCTTCTCAGGCCTGATTGGATCCGTGCACACCCCATGTTTCTTACCCCCCATCCTCTCCCCCTTCCCCCATTCTATTCCAGGCCCTGGCTCTGGGCCTACCAGGGAACTCCGTCCCACTCCTTTTGGGCCAGCTGCCGTCCCGCCCCTCTCAGCACCCCCTCCTGGCTGGGTGGGGGCCCCTCTTGGCTGAGCTGGGGTGCCCCCCCTCCCCACCCAAGGCCAGCCCTTTCCTGTAGAGTCATCTCACTGCCACGCGCCGCCACCCACTCGTAACTCGCACCCGGGTCCTGGCTGCACTGCGTCCCCTCCTGCACCCCCTGGATGGCCCATCAGCCAAAGGGGGCCTGGGCGATGGTGAGTGGACCCCCACACCCCCTTTCCCCTTTCCCTTCCTCTAGCTGGGCCTGGCTGCCATCCCACTGTGGGCAAGGATGCTCTTGGGAAGTCCCTGGTGGGTGCAGCTTGCAGCCTAGAGTGCCCAGTGAGGAACAGGGCTCCCGGAGGAGCTAGGATTTGGGGGGCCAGCACCCCACCAGATTACCATGTCCTTGGGAACAAGCAGAGTCAGGCGCCAGAGAGACTCCCCCAGACCCCCATGCCAAATCCCTTCAAAAACCCAAACCCTGCCTCTGGTCTCTCAAGACATCTCTGGACAGTGCCAAGGGGCATCCTTGCCCAGCTACAACCTAAGCCCCCACCCACCAAATCCTCTGTGCTTTCTGTAGGACCCCCCTGCCAATACCCAGCTAAGTGTCAGAAGAGAAAGTCCCAGAAGTAGCCCTGAATGTGGGTCAGGGAATCCCTAATTTTACTGTGCCTTTCTCATGGGTGGCAGCTTCTTCAGGGCAGGGAAGAGGTGAGCTTCTCTCCTTCCTGGTTGGAGGGGGGCACTGGGCTCCAACCCCCATTCTCAGGCCTCACCCTCTGGCCGCCAGGCCCTGGCCCCACCCCTGTTCTCGGCTGGAACATGGAGGAAGGGTGGCAGGGTTCCAGCTGCACGTCCCAAGCTGGGCAGAGTGCCAGGGGGCTGGACCAGGGCTGGGCATGGGGCCAGCTGGGGAGATCTGGAGGCAGCAGGGGTGTGAGGGGGGAAGGGACTGAGGCTGCTAGGCAAAAGAGGGGCAAGGCAGGGGCTCCTTGGGTGGCGGGCACACCTGCCAAGAGCACAGGCCCTAAAGCCAGGGTTCAAATCCCATCTCACCCACCGCCTGGTGGTGTGGACTCATGTCAGTGGCTGCTGCTCTGAGCCTCAGTTTCAGATCCTGGAAATATGGGGTGGCTGGGTGCAGTAGCTCAGGCCTGTTATTCCAGCACTTTGGGAGGCTGAGGTGGGTGGATTGCATGAGTTCAAGACCGGCCTGGGCAACATGGCAAAGTCTCATCTATACTAGAAATACACACATTGTGTGGCAGTGAGTGTCTGCAGTCCCAGCTACCAGGGCGGCTGACGTGGGAGGATGGCTTGAGCCTGGGAGGCAGAGGTTGTAGTGAGCCAAGATCAGGCCACTGCACTCCAGCTTGGGCAATAGAGCCAGGCCTTGTCTCAAAGAAAAAAAAAAAAAGAAAAGAAAAGTGGGGATAACACCCCCTTTTCATCACCCCAGATCAAGATGAGGAGCCAGTAGTGAGGAAGCAGACAGTGGGGGGTGTGACACCCAATGGGTGTGCTGTAAATGGAGTTCGAGTCAAGAGTAGACAGACCTGGCTTGAATCCTGGCTCTGCTACTAAACGCTGTGTGGCCTCAGGCAAGTTTCATCACCTCCTTGGGCCTGCTTCCTCATCGGGGTAAACGGGAAAAATAATTGCAGGAACATGGTCGGATTGACTAAGAAGTGGTTCAGCGTGGTTCAGGGTAGATGGAGGGCGCTGGGTTACTCAGGCTGAGGATGCCAATGCTCTGACTCTCAGTTTCTGTCTCTATAAAACAGGAGATCAGGCCGGGCGCCATGGCTCATGCCTATAATCCCCGCACTTTGGGAGGCTGAAGTGGGTGGATCATGAGGTCAGATCGAGACCATCCTGGCTAACATGGTGAAACCCTGTCTCATCTCTACTAAAAATACCAAAAAAAAAAGTGGTGGTCATGGGTGCCTGTAGTCCCAGCTACTCGGAAGCCTGAGGCAGGAGAATCGCTTGAACCAGGGAAGCAGAGGGTGCAGTGAGCCGAGATTAAGCCACTGCACTCCAGCCTGGGCGACAGAGCAAGACTCGGTCTAAAAGAAAAAAAAAAAAAAGCGGGGGAGATCAATTCTACTGCTCTATAGGGCTGTAGTAAGGACTTAATGGGGTCTCCAGCTCCGTGAGTGTTCGGCACACCAATGCTCTCACTATTGCACTATCACTGTTATTTAGTCCTCCTTTTAAGCTTTTAAGATGCTTGTGTAAAAACCATGTACGTAATAGCATGCACACACCACACCATGGGGCGTGTAGAGTAACCCACAGGCTACTCTAAAGCCCAAGAGGCTCCTAAGCCTTTGCTTTTTATCCCTGACATGCGCAAAGGGAGAATAATAAGTTTAACCTGGGCCAGGCGCGGTGGCTAACACCTGTAATCCCAACACTTTAGGAGTCCAAGGCAGGCAGATCACCTGAGGTCAGGAGTTCGAGACCAGCCTGGCTAAGATAGTGAAACCCCTGTTTCTACTAAAACTACAAAAATTATCCAGGCATGGTGGCAAGTACCTGTACTCCCAGCTACTCAGGAGGCTGAGGCAGGAGAATCACTTGAATCCGGGAGGCGGAGGTGACAGTGAGCCAAGATCGAGCCACCGCACTCCAGCCTGGGCAGCAGAGCAAAATTCCATTTCAAAAATAAAAAAAAAGTTTAACCTTTGTATAACACTAACTATTTGCCAGGCCCTGTTTTCTAAGCCCTTGATGTATATGTGAACTCATTTAATCTGCAAAACAACCCTATGAGCTAGGTGCTGTCTCTATGCTCAGGGAGGCTCTACCACTTGTCCAAAGTCACACAGCTCATAAGTAGTGGAGTCAGGATTGGAACCCTGAGCCAGAGGAACTAGCCCCCACACTTCCTGGTAGAACATCCAGAGGGCAGGCTGGGAGCTGGAAGGAGGGTCCCTCCGCAGCCACCAGCTGGCTCCTTCTATGGAAGAAGCAGCCCAGCCACAGAGAGGATTACAGAGCCCAGCTGTCTGGGAGGTGAGGCGCTGGCCCCACCTCCCTGCCGATTCCCACTCCCGGTTCCCTCTTTCAGGCCCCCAGCTCAGTGAGGCCCTCTAGCCCCCACCCTCTGGGCAGGAAGACAAACAGGGCTGGAACAGAACAGGACGGAATGTCCTCTCAGGCAGGCAGGACTGAGGCCCCTGCCCCCACGAGCCAGGCGGGAGGGGACAGGACAGGGTGATATCTCCCCCGCTCCTGCCCTCTCTGGTGCCTCCCACCCTGCTGTACTGTGGACTTTATTTTCCTTCTGCCTCCAGACAGGAAAATAGCCCCTCACCCTGGGGGGTGGGGTTGATGCCACCCCAGAAGCAGCCTCTGCTCTTGAATTTAGGAAGGGATAGTGTCCCCTCCTGGAGGTTCTGCTTCCGTCAGATAGATCCCAAGGAGGGGATGAGAGAAAAGCCTGAAAACTGGAAACTCATGGCCCAGATTCGAGTCCCAGCTCTGCTAGTTGTTGGCTTTGGGGCTTCTTGGGCAAGGACTTCACCTCTCAGCATCTCAGTTTCCACATTGTAAAGTGGAAGTTTAAAATGCCCCCTCTGCTGGGCGCAGTGGCTCACCCTGTAATCCCACCACTTTGGGAGGCGGAGGTGGGCAGATCACTTGAGGTCAGAAGTTCGAGACCAGCCTGTCCAACATGGTGACACCCCGCCTCTACTAAAAATACAAAAATTAGCCGGGCATGATGGTGGGTTTCTGTAATCCCAGCTACTTGGGAGGCTGAGGCAGGAGAATCGCTTGAACCTGGGAGGCAGAGGTTGCAGTGAGCCAAGATTGTGCCGTTGCACTCCAGCCTGGGCAACAAGAGTGAAACTTTGGCTCAAAAATAAACATAAGTCATTTTAAAGATGTAAAAATAAATAAATAAATAAATAAAATGCCTCCCTCCTAGGGCTCCCCTGAGGATTGGAGGAATTACATAGTTCAGTGGCAAGTATATAAATGCTTAGCAAATGGCAGCTGCCAATTACTAATGGTAATATTTATCAATATTGTAAGTGTAGATGAGATTATATATCCAATATGCTACACTAGACTATACAATATACTAGGTGTAATACATCATATAATAATCTTTTATTTTGTCTATTTTTGTTAATTTTTTGTTGTCTTCTTTTAGATACAGAGCCTTGCTCTGTCACCCAGGTTGGAGTGCAGTGGCACAATCGTGGTTCACTGTAACCTCGAATCTGGGTTCAAGCAATCCTCTGCCTCACCCTCCCAAATGACAACTGCTTCCAGCTTTAATTGTGCATGAAAGAGGCTGGTCATGGTGGCTCATGCCTGTAATCCCAGAATTTTGGGAGGCCAAGGTGGGTCACTTGAGTTCAGAAGTTCAGGACCAGCCTAGGCAACAAAATCACACACACAAACACACACACACACATACACACAGTCTCTACATGAAAAAAAGTACAAAAATTAGCTGGGTGTGCTGGTGCACACCTGTGGTCCCAGCTACACGAGAGGCTGAGGCTGGAGGATGGTTGACCCTAGGATGCTGAGGCTGCAGTGAGCCATATTTATGCCACTGCACTACAGCCTGAGCAGCAGAGCAAGAGCCTGCAGAAAAAGAAAGAAAGAGGGAAAGAGAGAGAGGAGAGAAAGAGGGAGAGGAAAGAAAAAGAAAGAGAGGAAGGAAGGAAGGAAGGGAGGGAGGGAGGGAGGGAGGGAAGGAAAAAAGGCTTTGGGTTGGGTTCGCAGAGACCTGGAGTTTCAATTTGAAGACAGTGGCAGAAACAGAGAGAAGAGCTAAAATCCTGGACATAAACCCAGGCCCATAGAGAGAGAATGAGAGTTCAGGCAGACCATTGTTTAAAGGCAGGCCTCCCTATTTGTGGGCAGGCACTGCACCTCTCTGAGCCTCCGTGTCCTCATCCGTTCATTGGGATGTTATCAACTTCCCTCTGGGTTGCCTGAGCATTAGGCGGGTTAACGTAAGTTTCACACTTGGCACTGGGAGTGACAGAATAGTAAAAGCTGGAAAAGTGGCAGATATTTCTGGCAAAATGACACTTATTCTTCCAATCCCATGTGTAAAATGTAGGTATTTGAAATGGATTGCAGGGGAGGGTGAGTGGTGAACAGAACAGGTTGCTTTGCTTTGTCACCCTGGTGGGTCCCTGCCCTCTTAGGGCCCCTGTTGGTGGTTTGTCGTTAGACTTTGAGATCTACGTTCCAAGATTCTCAGGATGGTTCAGTTGAAGGAAAAGGGCAGGGGAGGAGATTCTGGGAAGCTGTAGGGCAAGGGGCCTGGGAGTCTGTAGGCATCTCCTTCGTGGGCCCTCCCTCCTCTGGCCCTGGGCCAGTTCAGCCAGCCCCCTCCCAGCAGGGGCCCTCCCTGTCCCCCAGGAAATAAACTGCAGATAAGTCAGGGAGGGGACAGAGCGGTCATAGGCGCGCCACGGAGAGGAGCGAGGCGGCGGAGGCACCATGGGCTGGCAAGACCACAGGTAAAATCCCGGCTAGGAAGGGCTCCACAGTGTAGCCCTCGCGGGCCCAGAGAGCGCCGTGAACTCGCCACGGCCACACATCTAGGCCTGCACAGCCCCGGCCCAGCCCCCCACGAGCCCTGGCCCCACGTGGCAGTGCCCTACGGGCTCGTTCCGCGCTCCTCTTGTCTTTTCCGAGTCGCCACCAGTGAACGCTGCCCATGCCCTCAGGTCGGCCACCGAGCTCCGCAAGGAAAAGTCCCGCGATGCGGCCCGCAGCCGGCGCAGCCAGGAGACCGAGGTGCTGTACCAACTGGCGCACACGCTGCCCTTCGCACGCGGTGTCAGTGCCCACCTGGACAAGGCCTCTATCATGCGCCTCACCATCAGCTACCTGCGCATGCACCGCCTCTGCGCCGCAGGTGAGCCCCGCCTGGGGAAATTCCCATAATGACCAGGCCCTGCCCATGAAAAGCTACATCCCTGGGAGGCTCCTCCTCCGGGAAGCCACAGACCGACAAAACCCCGCCCGCTGGTGACGTCTTCCCAGCGGAGCCCCACCCCCTGGAAGCCACATCCCATGGGAGGCCCCGCCCCCTGTGAGTTTCCAGCCACCTGGGAGTCCCGCCCCCTTAGAAGTCCATCACTTGTGAGGCCCCGCCTCTCGAAAAAAGCCCTCTGGAAGCCCCGCCTCCTTAGGATGCCCAGAGAAACCCCTAACCCCTCAACCCTTGCGATTTGGTCCTCTAGGAGACTCTCCCAGATGGATAGGCGCTGGTCTCATAACAAATCCACTGGGAGTCTGCGCCGCCCACCTTTTCATTACCGTAGCTGAGAGTCCCTTGTCCTTTCCCTACCCTGCTAGTTCTAGGTCACTTGTTCTCTTAGTAGGCATTTCCTTGAATTTCCACCCAGTTAGAATTGCACCCCGCAGCGGGCTTTGCCACACACGTTCACGCGCGCACACACGCACACACACACACACACACACACACACACACACACAGTCACACAGTCACACACACACACCCCATGGAATCCCAGGACCCTGAAAAGGGAGGAAGCAGCATTATTCCCTGGGAGGCTCTTCCCATTTGATTTCTCTGCCCCATAGAATTTTACTTTTCTAGGAGGCTTTACCCCTTTAGAAGTCTGTCCCCCTGGGAGTCCCTGCTTCTCTAGAGTTCTGTCCCTCTGAAAGGTCCTGCCCTCCATGAGTTCCAAACAGGAGGCTTCCCCCTCAGCTCTGTATTACAACTGCCTATAGGTCCTGGCCTCTTCTTATTTTGACCCTGGGGAGTTCCATCCACTTAGAATTCTGTCCTCCAAGGAGGCCCATCCACATCCTTAGAATTCTGTTCCCTTTGGAGACTCCTACTTCCTTAGAATTCTGCCCCCTGGGAGGCCCTGATTCTGATTCGAGTGCTTCATGGTCCTGCTCTCTTCCTTGGGAATCCAGGCCACTAAGATGTACCCCCACACATTTGGGGGTGCACATAAGTTTCTCTGACTGAGGAAAGGCAGAGGGAGGCTAGCTAGGGTCAGTCCACAACTGACTTAGAGATGCCCCCATCCTCCCTGCCCTGGGTACCAGGGGAGTGGAACCAGGTGGGAGCAGGTGGAGAACCACTGGATGCCTGCTACCTGAAGGCCCTGGAGGGCTTCGTCATGGTGCTCACCGCCGAGGGAGACATGGCTTACCTGTCGGAGAATGTCAGCAAGCACCTGGGCCTCAGTCAGGTGAGAGGTGCTCCCTGCTCTGTGCCTGGCCCTGTACTGGTGATGCTGGGGATACAGTGATGACCAGGACAGCCGTAGCCCCACCTTTATGGGACTCACAGTACAAAGTGAGTCCCATAGGTATGTCACTAGACAGGAAAACCCAGAATGGTCAGGGCTGGGATGGGACAGTCTAGGGGGCTGTGGAAGCCCAGGGGTGGGGTGTACCTGACCCAGCCTGGGTGGGAATGGAGGGCTTCTGGGAGGAGGGGACATCTGAGCTGAAATCTGAAGAACTCAGCTGGTCAAAGGAGTATGGAGAATGGATGGGATCAGTGAAGAATGTACGTGGCAGAGGGAACAGAGGAGGCAAAGGCCAAGAGGTGAGGGAAAAAAAAGTATTTGGGGGAAATAAAGAAGTTGGCCACATGCAGTGGCTCACACTTATAACCCTAGCACTTTGGGATGCCAAGATGGGAGGACAGCTTGCGTTCAGTAGTTCAGTGTTTCACGTGGGTGACATGGCAAAATCCCGTCTTCACCAAAAATATAAAAAATTCACCAGGTGTGGTGGCACACACCTGTGGTCCTAGCTACTTGGGAAGCTGGGCGGGAGGCTCACTTGAGCCTGGGAGGTGGAAGTTGCAGTGAGCCGAGATCACACCAGTACACTCCAGCCTGGGTGACAGAGCAAGACCCAGTGTCAAAAAAAAAAAAAAAAAAAAAAAAAGAAAAGTTTATCCTCCTAGGTGCAGAGTGCAATAGGAGAAGCTGAGAGATAAAAGGCTAGAGAGGTCATCAGGGTAGGCTGTGGCCAAATTTAAAGCCAAGTTAGCTTTATCTCCAGGGCCCTGGGGAGCTACAGAACAAATTTAAGCAGTGTAGAGATTGTGCCAGAGAGGTACAGTCAGATTTACATTTTTGAAAGATCCCTCTAGGTACTGCATAGAGATAGATTTGGAGGGAGTGAGATCAGAGGTTGAGAGATCAGCAAAGGGTAGATGCCAGTCTCAGGTGGGAGAAGAAGAACAGGGGCAGGAGCCATGGGGATGGAAAAATAGAAACAAAAGACATTTAGAAAGTAGACCTAACTTTCTTTTTTTTAAATTAACATGGAAGGCTTCACGCATTTACATATCATCCTTGCACAGAGGCCATACTAACCTTCTCTGGGTCTTCCGATTTTTAGCCTATGTGCGGCCGAAGTGTGCATAGAAAGTAGAACTAACTTTAATTCATCCTTACAGCAAGGCCCATGAGAGAGTTCCCATTCTTTTTTCTATCTCACATAAATGGGTTCCATAGTTGGTATCTGTTCCTTTTCTCTGCCTCGTTACCCCACTCCTGGTACCAATTCCTCTGTTAGTGTGAGTGAGCATTTGGACCCAGAGAGATGAATGTCACAAGATCCCAAAGCTAGGAAGTGGCAGAGCCAGAATTCGGCTCCAGCTACAAGAGATGCTGTCAGAGGAGCGAGATCTCCCTCTTTCCCTATTCACCAGCACCAGCACCATTCACATGGTGAGCCAACAGAGTCCACCTTCACCTGTGTCCCCTCCTAGCACCAGGCTCATTTCCCAAATTGAAATGAAGAGTTGGGTTTTCAGTCTGCCAGACAGGTGTGATTTAAATGGAGTCTCATCTCAGTGCAAGGAGAGCCTTGCACTTACTCTTCCCTCTTTCTAGAATACTCTTACTCCAGGGGGCCACAAGGCTACCTCACTTGCTTTGTTCAGCAGCTTCTTTAAATGTCACCTCTTTAAAGAAACTGTCTGGACCACTCTCTCTAAAGCAGCCTCCCATCATTGCATCACCTTTTCCTGCTTTTGTGTTCTTCATGTTACTTGTTATGTTATTATTATATGCTCTTTCGTTCACTGTCTGTCTCACCCCACTGGCCAGTAAGCTCTTCAAGGCAGGGATTTGTGTGTGTGGCCACCGTGTCCATACCATTTAGAAGAGCTGGGTGCGGTGACCCCCACCTATAATCCCAGTACTTTGGGAGGCCAAGGTGAGAGGACTGCTTGAGCTCGGGACTTTGAGACCAGCCTGGGCAACATAGTGAGACCCCTATCTCTACAAAAAGTTTTTTTAAAATTAGCTGAAAGCCAGTGCCGTGGCTCACACCTGTAATCCCAACACTTTGGAAGGCCAAAGTGAACAGATTACTTGAGGTCAGGAGTTCGAGACCAGCCTGGCCAACATGGTGAAACCCCATCTCTACTAAAATTACAAAAATTAGCTAGGCATGGTGGCACACACCTGTAGGCCCAGCTACTCAGGAGTCTGAGGTAGGAGAATCACTTGAACCTGGGAGGTAGAGGTTGAGCTGAGATTGTGCCATTGCATTCTAGCCTGGGCGACAGAGCGAGACTCCATCTCAAAAATAAATAATAAATAAATAAATAAATAATAGCTCGGCGTGGCAGAGCACGTCTGTAGTTCCAACTACTGAGGAGGCTGAGGTGGTAGGATCAGATTGCTTGAGCCCAGGAGGTTGTGGCTGCAGGAAGTCATGATTGTACCACTGCACTCCAGCCTGGGCAGCAGAGCAAGACCTGTCTCAGTCAATCAATCAATCAATCAATAGAAGAGAGCCTGGCACTTGGTAGGTGCTGAATAAATGCTTGCTCAGTGGATGGATGGATGGATGGATGGGTGGATGGATAGATGGATGGATGGATGGATGGACAAATGGATGGATAAATGAATGGGGAGATGGTGAAATCATCCAAGCTCGAGAATCAGAGCAGGGGGATGAGGATGGGATGGAGGAGATGGGTCAGAGGCCCTGGTAGACCCCACCCCACTCTTGTCCCTCGCAGCTGGAGCTCATTGGACACAGCATCTTTGATTTCATCCACCCCTGTGACCAAGAGGAGCTTCAGGACGCCCTGACCCCTCAGCAGAGTGAGTTCCCCGGAGGCCTCTGTCCCCACCGTACAGAGGAGGAAGCTGAGGCTCTACCCTTCCCTCAGCATATCCTCTCCTCTTCTGGAACACCAGACTAAGACAAGTAGGAAGAGGAGAGATGGCCCTGCCCTGGGGAGTTTGAGGGGACACATACTACCCCTGGGGGACCCTCTCTGGTTCCAGATCCTAATTATTGGGATGGAGCTGGGGAGGCCTGACCAGCCAGGGTGCTGGAGGGCACTGGGATTATGTGCAGCTGTCTGTGACCTCCCCACGATCCCGGGCCTCCCCAGCCCTGTCCAGGAGGAAGGCGGAGGCCCCCCCCACAGAGCGGTGCTTCTCCTTGCGCATGAAGAGTACACTCACTAGCCGTGGGCGCACCCTCAACCTCAAAGCGGCCACCTGGAAGGTGCGTGGGGCCCGGCTGGAAAAGGGCAACGATGCCGGGGCGGCCAGGGCTGCTGGTGCTGGGTGTGAGCGCCGAAAGATCTCAAAGGGTGCTGGAGTCTTCGCATCCCCTGGGCTGGGAACCCTGCGGGGCTCACTCAGGTCGGGTCTAGTGGGTCCTTAGGGCAGCAAGGAGTGGGAGTGGGAGTGTCTGTGGAGTCGGGACCTGGGGCTCCTGTAAGCTCTCTTAGGATGAGTCCCTATGGGCCTGGGGTAGAGGTCCTCATCCCCTTTGAACCTGGAGTCTTCACAGTGTTGGAATCTGGAGTCCTCACGCGCTCTAAGCTGCATCTCAGCTCCCTGGGGGGGCCACAGGACGCATTTTCTAGCCCCATGGATGGTTTCAGACCGGGAGGCATCACTGCCTTGTCCCCTCTCCACACCCCCCCACCATCTTGGCCCCCAGGTGCTGCACTGCTCTGGACATATGAGGGCCTACAAGCCACCCGCACAGACTTCTCCAGCTGGGAGCCCCAACTCAGAGCCCCCGCTTCAGTGCCTGGTGCTCATCTGCGAAGCCATCCCCCACCCAGGCAGCTTGGAGCCTCCGCTGGGCCAGGGGGCCTTCCTCAGCCGCCACAGCCTGGACATGAAGTTCACCTACTGTGATGACAGGTGGGCAGGGCCCCCCTTCCCTCTGCCCAAGTTCAAGTGCTCTGTTTCCCTCCCCACCTCCACACCCCACATTTCTCTCTCTCCTCTTTCTTTCTTACGTCATCCATCTCTCTCTCTGTGTCTGCCTGTCTCTGAATTTTCTAAATGTCTTTTTTATCTTTACTTTTTTTTATTAAAACACTGCCTCGCCATTTGCCCAGACTGCTCTCAAACTCCTGGGCTCAAGCCAACCTCCCACCTTTGCCTCCCAAAGTGCTGAGATCACAGGTGTGAGCCACCGTGCCCGGCCTCCTTTTGTCTTTCATTCTCTCTCGGTCTCTGAGTCTTTCTCTTAGTGTCTATCTCTCGTTGCCCCTTTTCTTAAATGAATGAGTCAAATTGTGTCAAGCAGTGTGGTGCACAGGTTCCGGGAATTAGGATGTGGACATCTTTAGGGGTCATTATTCAACCCACCGCACTCCTCTTGTCCTGTTTCTTACTCCTTTTCTCTCGGTTACAATCCTGTCCCTCTACATCTTGCTGGCTTTGTCCCTGTGTCCCCTGCTGCCACTTCCCTCTACCTACCCTCCCTCTCAGCCAGTTGCATCCTGACCAGATCCCGCTCTGCCTCACCCCCAGGATCGCAGAAGTGGCTGGCTACAGTCCTGATGACCTGATTGGCTGTTCTGCCTACGAGTACATCCACGCGCTGGACTTCGATGCAGTCAGCAAGAGCATCCACACGTGTATGTACCCCATTTCCCCGGGCCTGGAGCCAGCTGCCACATGGCCCACAGCCGATACCAGGACCCCAAGCTCCCCTCACCCCAGAATGCACTCCCTCCCCACCCCAACACCAGCTCCCTGCTCCTCAAGCCCCAAGGACCCGTCTCCTTCCTTGCTCCCTCATACCCAGCCCCCAGATCTTTCTCTCCCCAGTTGCACCCTTGGTGGCCCTGACCCCTCCCCATCCCCCTCCTCAGTGCTGAGCAAGGGCCAGGCAGTAACAGGGCAGTATCGCTTCCTGGCCCGGAGCGGTGGCTACCTGTGGACCCAGACCCAGGCCACAGTGGTGTCAGGGGGCCGGGGCTCCCAGTTGGAGAGTATCATCTGTGTCCATTTTTTAATCAGGTAAGCAGGAGGAAGGGTTGGGGTGCCTGTGTGGGGGCCTGGTCTGTACGTGTGGACAGGTGTGTGTGTGTGTGCATATGAACATGCATGTGTATCATGCATAAGTGTTTGTGAGGGAGTGTGCACATGCACACATGTGAGGAATGTGTGTGGCCATGTAAATGCTGTTGTGTGTGCCTGCATGTACACAGGTACGTGTATGGGTGTGTGGACTGTTAATTTGTTTTTTCTTGCTGCAAACCTCTGCTTAAGTGGACTCTTCATTCAAATGAGAAAGGGCTCTACATTTGGTGGATGTGGTGGCTCACGCCTGTAATCCCAGCACTTTGGGAGGCCGACGTGGGCGGATTGCCTGAGTTTAGGAGTTGGAGACCAGCCTGGGCAACATGGCAAAACGCTGTCTCTACCAATAATAGAAAAAAATTAGCCGGGTGCAGTGACACATGCCTGTAATCCCAACTACCTGGGAGGCCGAGGCACGAGAATCGTTTGAACCCAGGAGGAGGTTGCAGTGAGCCGAGATTGCATCACTGCACTGCAGCCTGGGCAACAGAGCAAGACTCTGTCTCAAAAAGAAAAAAAAGCCTCTACATTCAAGTTAAAATAAGAAATGTAACAGAATCCTGGGATCTGTTTTGCATTTTAAAAATTGGTGTGCCGGGCGCTGTGGCTCACGCCTGTAATCCCAGCTCTTAGGGAGGCAGAGGCGGGAGGAT
>NW_022437070.1:1751226-1766564 GCF_009761245.1 Sapajus apella | reverse complement strand
TAAAAAAGATGTATGGCTTGCATACAGTAAATTTTCTTTATGGTACACAGGTCTATGAATTTTGACACAGGCATGCAATTGTGTAACTACTATCACAACCCAGCTGTTGAGCAATAAGTGTGATTGTAACAGTGGTTACACAATTACCACAATTTTGTTTTTTGAGACAGTTTTGCTCTTGTCCCCCAGGCTGGAGTGCAGTGACATGATTTTGGCTCACTTCAACCTCTGCCTCTCAGGTTCAAGCAATTCTGCCTCAGCCTCCCAAGTAGCTGGGATTACAGGTGCCTGCCACCACACCCAGCTAATTTTTGTGTTTTTAGTAGAGACAGGATTTCACCGTGTTGGCCAGGCTGGTCTTGAACTCCAGGTTTCAAGTGATCCAGCTGCCTCAGCCTCCCAAAGTGCTGGGATTACAGGCGTGAGCCACCATGCCCGGCCATCACCACAATTTTTTACACAAAAATATTCTCTTACAGTCAACCCCTCCCACACTCCCATGTCCCTGGCAACCACTGTCCTCAGACCCCAGAGTTTTGCTTTTTCCAGAGGGTCACATACAGGGAATTATACAGTATGTAGCTTTTTGGGCCTGGATCTTACTTAGCACGATATATTTAAAATTCCTGCATGTTGTGGTCTTTCTTTCTTGTATTTTGTTTGGTTTTGTTTTTTGAGACAGAGTCTCACCCTGTTGCCCAGGAATACACTGGCCCTCAAGTGATTCTCCTGCCGCAGCCTCCCGAATAGCTGGGATTACAGGCATGCACCACCATGCTAATTTTCATATTTTTAATAGAGATGGAGTTTTCACCAGGTTGGCCAGGCTGGTCTTCAACTCCCAACCTCAGGTGATCCACCCGCTTCAGCCTGCCAAAGTGCTGGGATTTCAGGTGTGAGCCCCCGTGCCCATCCCAAATTGTGATTCATATCAGTAGTTCCTTTGTAAATAGTGAATAGTATTCCATGGTATGAATGGAGCAGAGTTTTTTAATCCATTCACCAGCTGGAAGACGTTGGGCTATTTACAAGTTTGGGTGATTACAAAAAAAACAGCTACTGTAAACATTCTTATACAAGATTTCATGAGATCACGTTTTCATTTCTCTTGGGTAAACAGGAGTTATAGAGTAAGTATATATTTAATTTAAGAAGTTGCCATGGCTGAGCACAGTGGCTCACGCCTGTAATCCCAGCACGTTGGGAGGTCAAGGCAGGTGGATCACTTGAGGCCAGGAGTTTGAGACCAGCCTGGCCAACATGACAAAAGCCCATCTCCACTAAAAATGCAAAAATCATCCAGGTATGGGTGGCACATGCTTATAACCCCAGTTGCTTGGGAGGCTTAGACATGAGAATCACTTGAACCCAGGAGGTGGAGGTTGCAGTGAGCTGAGATTGCACCACTGTACTCCAGCCTGGGCGACAGAGTGAGATTCTGTCAAGAAAAAGAGAAAGAAAGAGAGAGGGAGGGAAGAAGAAAGGAGGGAGGGAAGGAGAGAGGGAAGAAGGGAGGGAAGGAAGGAAGGAGGGAGGGAGGGAGGGAGGGAGGGAAGGAAGGAAGGAAGGAAGGAAGGAAGGAAGGAAGGAAGGAAGGAAGGAAGGAAGGAAGGAAGGAAGGAACCAAGGCTGGGTACGGTGGCTCATGCCTGTAATCCCAGCACTTTGGGAGGCCAAGGTGGGTAGATCACCTGAGGTCAGGAGTTCAGGACCAGCCTGGTCAATATGGTGAAACCCTGTCTCTACTAAAAATACAAAAATTAGCTGGATGTGGTGGTGCATGCCTGTAGTGCCAGCTACTCAGGAGGCTGAGGCAGGAGAATCACTTCAACCTGGGAGGCAGAGGTTGCAGTGAGCCAAGATCACGCCACTGCATTCCAGCCTGGACAATAGACCAAGACTCTGTTGCCAAAAAAAAAAAAAAGAGAGAGAGAGAGAGAGAGAGAGAAACAGCCAAACTGTTTTCCAAAGTGGCTGTATGGTTTTGCATTCCCATCAGCAACGCATGAGGGTTCCAGTTGCTTCACATCCTTGCCAGCTTTTCATATTGCCTGGGTTTTGGTTTTACTTTTAGTCATTCTAATAGGGGTTTAGTGGGAAAATCATGATGGGGCTTTTTTTCTCCATTATGTGTTATAGAAACTTTTCACCATTTAGGAATGCAGCAGTATCCATGACAACATAATGAGGCAGAGTTAGAATTATAACTTTTTGGTCAGGTGCAGTGGCTCATACCTGTAATCCCAGCACTTTGGGAAGCCAAGGTGGGCAGATGACTTGAGATCAGAAGTTCGAGACCAGCCTGACCAACATGGCAAAACCCCAGCTCTACCAAAAATACAAAAATTAGCCGGGCGTGATGCCGTGTGCCTGTAATCTGAGCTACTTGGAATGCTGAGCCAGGAGAATCGCTTGAATCCGGGAGGTTGCAATGAGCGGAGATCAGGCCACTGCACTCCAGCCTGGGCAACAAGTAAGACTCTGTCTTAAAAAAAACAAAGAAAGAAAAGAAAAAAAAGACAGCTTTTCTTTGAAGGTTATCTTACAGGACATGGCACCAGTTTCTAAA
Organism: Sapajus apella; assembly: GCF_009761245.1. Taxonomy (NCBI): domain Eukaryota; kingdom Metazoa; phylum Chordata; class Mammalia; order Primates; family Cebidae; genus Sapajus; species Sapajus apella. The sequence continues at coordinate 1,763,995 of NW_022437070.1, read as the reverse complement.
GCCTTAGGGGTTTTTCGGAATGTTCTGAAATACAAATCAACATATATATATATATATTTATTTATTTATTTATTTTTATTTATATATATATTTATATAAATTTTTTTTGAAGCCAGGCATGATGGCTCATGCCTGTAATCCCAACACTTGGGAGGCAAAGGCAGGCAGATCACAAGGTCAGGAGATTGAGACCATCCTGGCTAACACGGTGAAACCCCGTCTCTACTAAAAATACAAAAAATTAGCTGGGCATGGTGGCAAGCATCTGTAGCCCCAGCTGCTCAGGAGGCTGAGGCAGGAGAATCACTTGAACTTGGGAGGCGGTGGTTGCAGTGAGCCGAGATTGCGCCACTGCATTCCAGCCTGGGTGACAGAGTAAGACTCTGTCTCAAAAAGAAAATTTGAGATAAAGTCTTGCTTTGTCATGCAGGCTGGAGTACAGTGGCACAAACAGGGCTCACTGCAGCCTTGACCTCCTGGGCACAAGCAGTCCTCCCACCTGAGCCTCCCAAGTAGCTGGGACTACAGGCATGCACTACCATGCCCGGCTACTTTTTTTGTATTTTTTGTAGAGATGGAGTTTCATGATGTTGCCCAGGCTGGTCTTGAACTACTGAGTTCAGGTGACCCACCTGCCTTGGTTTCCCAAAGTGCTGGGATTACAGGTGTGAGCCCTGAAACCCAGCTGATAATTTAAAAAAAATAGGAATGGGGTTTTGTTATGTTTCCCAGGCTGGTCTCAAACTCCTGGGCTCCAGTGACCCTCCCACCTCAGCCTCCCAAAATGCTGGGATTGCAGATGTGAATGACAATGGCAGGCCTACAAATCAACTTATGCCTTATGTCTCTGCCCTTCTCAGAGCCTTTGTGAGACTCCCCAGTATCCTCAGGAGAAAGCCCAAGGGCATCGGCAAGGCTCACCAGGCCCTGTGAAGCCTCTGCCTCCCTCCCCTTCTCCCTCACTCGGCAACCTCAGGGCCTTTGCACAGGCTGTTCCTCCTCCCCAGCATGCTCTCCTTTCTTCCCTCCTCCCCTTTCTCCTGGGTCATGCCCACATATCCTTCCAGTCTCAGCTCAGACATCACTTCTGGAGACCGTTTTTCCTGAGCCCCTATGTGAGGTCAGGTGCCCCCACCCCCATTTTCTCTCCTGGTATCCTGTGCTTTTCCACCGGAGTACTTCAAACCATTTGTAATTACCCTATTAACTCGTGTGTTCAGCCAGGCCTTCTTTGATTGTCCTTTTCAAAATTGCTTTATTTTCTCCCTAATACTTACCATTATGTTTTTTCTTTTTTTTTTTTTTTTTGAGACAGAGTCTTGCTCTGTTGCCTAGGCTGGAGTGCAGTGGCATGACCTTGGCTCACTGCAACCAGCCTTTGCCTCCCAGGTTCAAGTGATTCTCCTGACTGAACCTCCCAAGTAGCTGGGATTACAGGCATCTGCCACCCACACCCAGCTAAATTTTTGTATTTTTAGTAGAGACAGGGTTTCACCATGTTGGCCAGGCTGGTGTCGAACTCCTGACCTCAGATGATCTGCCCGCCACGGGCTCTCAAAGTGCTGGGGATTACAGGTGTGAGCCACCGTGCCAGGCCTTCCCTAGTACTTACCACTATCTAACCCAACATTGTCCAGTAAAAGCATGATGCCAGCCACATACGTCATTTTGAATTTTCTAGTAGTTACATTAAAAAGGTAAACAGAATGCTGGGCTTGGTAGCTCACACCTGTAATCCCAACACTTTGGGAGGCCATGGCCAGGAGTTTGAGAATAGCCTTGGCTACATAGGGAAACCCCATCTCTACACATAATTTAAAATTAGCCTAGCATGGTGGCATGTGCCCGTAGTCCCAGCTACTCAGGAGGCTGAGGCAGGAGGATCACCTGGGTAATTGAGGCTGTAGTGAGCTGAGATTGCACCACTGCATTCCAGCCTGAGCGACAGAACAAGACCCTGTCTCAAAAAAAAAAAAAAAAAAAAGTAAACAGAAGCAGGTGAAATTAATTGTATTTATTTTTAAAATTAAATTAAATTTATTTCTTTTTGAGACGGAGTCTCACTCTATTACCCAGGCTGGAGTGTGGTGGTGTGATCTCGGTTCACTGCAACCTTTGCCTCCAGGGTTCAAATGATTCTCCTGCCTCAGGCTCTGAGTAGCTAGGACTACAGATGTGTGCCACTGTGCCCAGCCAATTTTTGTATTTTGAGTAGACATGGGGTTTCGCCATGTGGACCAAACTGATCCTGAGCTCCTGACCTCAGGTGATCCACCAGCCTTGGCCTCCCAAAGTGCTGGGATTATAGGCATGAGCCACCACGCCTGGCCTAATTTTAATAATACATTTTATTATTCATGTTCAAGATCACACTGCTGTGTAAGTAGCAGAGCTTGGATTTGAACCCAGGCCGCTGGCTGCAGAGTCCTTGCTATGAACCACTACACAGTAGTGCTTGACAAGGAGGTGTCTGTGGAATGACGAATAAGTGAACTGAATGTGGCACATGTGCATATATTTGAACCCAAGTGTATGGAATGTGTGAGCATCTCTGTCCCTGTGCCCACTTGGGTGTATGTGAGCGCTCCTGTTTGTGCCTGTGTATACTGGGTGTGTGCTGAGTGTGTGTATGAGTGCGGTTGTATGTGCTTATGGGCAGTAAGAGTGGCTTTGATCCAGCCTAAATTGGGATGTTTCCTGCCCAGGGAGGGTTTCATGAGGGTGGGAAGAGGTCATAGCTTCTCAAGAAGCTGGTGGGAAGACCAGGCCCACCTGCATCCTGTCCTGTAGGGGGTTATGCAGATGAGATGCAAATGAGGGCTTGATCCTCAGCCCCACCCAGCTCTCCAAAAGCCAATTTGCCCAGCGAGCATTTGGATCGTCTCTGCAGCCAAAGACTGTGTGAAGGGAGGTGCTGGGACATAAGGATGTATTTATAAACCTGTTCCCTTGAATATGAAAAATAGCTATGAATAGAAACAGCATAAATAAAATCTTATTCATAAAAATTACAGCCCCATGAATTCTTCCTATTTGGTAATATAATGAAGACTATGTTAAAAATAGATTTTTTCATCAATACCTTTCTAAGAATCTATAAAGAGAATATTTAGGTATTCTGAAGCCTTTCGCTCAACCCTCTCTCTGCCCCGGGGCCTCCCCTCCCTGTTCCTAGGTCTCCTCCTCTTCTGTCTTTCGGCCCTGCCCCACCCCCATCCCTCAGTCTTCCTCCTCTCTGCCCAGGCTGTGCTAAATGCCAGCTCTTTTTTCTGCCTTTCCTTTTACAGAAGGAGCCTGGAAAGGGACAAACTTAACTTTCTTTTTGAAATGCTGTCAGAATAGGCCAGGCGCAGTGGCTCACGCCTGTAATCCTAGCACTTTGAGAGGCTGAGGCGGGTGGATCACCTGAGATCAGGAGATCGAGACCAACCTAGCTAACATGGTGAAACCCCATCTCTCCTAAAAATACAAAGTTAGCCGGGCGTGAGGGTGTGCACCTGTAATTCCAGCTACTTGGAAGGCTGAGGCAGGAGAATCACTTGAACCTGGGAGGTGGAGGTTGCAGTGAGCCAAGATTGCACCACTGCACTGCAGCCTGGGCAACAGAGGGAGACCCTGTCTAAAAAAAAAAAAAAATGCTGTCAGAATAAAAAGCAGTCAACAAAAATCAAACCCTTATAGGAGACAAATAAATGTGGGCAACTATTTTTTGCAAAATGCCCTCCAAGCCCCTGGGCACCGTTGCCTCTTGTAATAGGACGTCACCTGAACGGGCCGCCTGGGCTGCAGCCAAGGACCCTCCCTGACTCCCATCTCCCTTTCTGCCTTGTACCCCAGCCGGGTAGAAGAGACTGGAGTGGTGCTGTCCCTGGAGCAAACGGAGCAACACTCTCGCAGACCCATTCAGCGGGGCGGCCCCTCTCAGAAGGACGCTTCTCACCCTGGAGACAGCCTTGGTAAGGGGCAGGGCTGGGGCCGGGAGGGGTTGTATCCCCAGGGCCCTTGGGAGAAAGCCCAAGTACCTTAACATGGCCCGCCAGGCCCTGTGGGATCTGCCTCCCTTCCCTGCGCACACAGCCTCCAAACCACACGGCCTCCTAAGAGCCCTTGGAACGCTCCAGCCTCGTGCCTCAGGGCCTTTGCACGTACAGTTTCCTCCACCCAGAATGCTCTTCTCTCTCCCATCCTCCCTCCTCTCCTGTGGCTATGGCATGGTTGCTTCAGTCTCGTGCTGGCCTCTGCTCTAAATTCTGCTGTGGCCCCACATTGCCCCCAGGCTTCTGCTCCTTCCCTGTTCGGCTTGGCTGCTCTTTGGCTTCCAGTAATCTCGATCCACCTAAGTCTGGCTCCTTTCTCCCTCTTCCTTCTTTCTCCTCCCATCCTGGATGAGCCTCCCTCTCGGTTTGTCCTTCAAGCTCTTGCTGGCCGCCCATGCTTCTGGGTGTGGGGTGGGATTGCTGATATGATATCCTTTCCTTTTCTGGCTCAGAGCTGGCTCTGGGCTTTGTCTTAACCTCTGGGAACCTTACAGCCTCCTTGAGGGCTGGGGGCCAGTCTTCCCTCCTAAGGTGCAAGCTCCCCAGAGCTGCATGGCCAAATGCCATTCTGGGCCACCACTCCCCTCCCCAGGACCTTCCAGAGCCTTACCAGAATCTGGCCACTAAAGTTTACACCTGGGCCAGGTGTGGTGGCTCATGCCTGTAAGTCCAGCACTTTGGGAGGCTGAGGTGGGTGCATCACTTGAGGTCAGGAGTTTGAGATCAGCCTGGCCAACATGATGAAACTCTGTCTCTATAAAACATACAAAAATTAGCTGGGCGTGGTGGCACCCACCTGTAATTCCAACTACTCGGGAGGCTCAGGCAGAAGAATTGCTTGAACCTGGGAGAGGGAAGCTGCAGTGAGCTGAAATTTCACCACTGCGCTCCAGCCTGGGCGAGAGCGAGGCACTAAGAACAGTGGCCGTCCTGACTTGCTGAAGATGTCAACTGTGTTCCTGGGGTTGGTGTGGAGGGCTGTGTCCCTCAGCCTGAGGTCACCAGCCCGTGTCCTCCCTGTCTCCACATGTCCTGCAGATGCCCCTGGCCACCGGATCCTCGCCTTCCTGCACCCCCCTTCCCTGAGCGAGGCTGCCCTGGCCGCTGACCCCCGCCGTTTCTGCAGCCCTGACCTCCGTCGCCTCCTGGGACCAATCCTGGATGGGGCTTCAGTAGCTGCCACCCCCAGCACCCCACCAGCCACACGGCGCCCCCGAAGTCCTCTTTCGGTAAGCCGTCCCACCCATGTGAGCCCTCAGCATCCAGGGCTCAGTCCCCCAGGTGGTCTTGGCCTGTGACTTAAACCTGGCTGTTCTCTGGGACTCAGTTTCTCCATCTGTGTAGTGAGGAGGTTGGGATGAGATGAGGTTTAGGTTCCTTTGAGACCCAGATCCAGATTTTTCAATTGTTAGAATTCCAGAATCTGCCTCCATTTAGGGAAAAACTCTCAAGCTATGTTTCTCCTCTGTTCTCCTAATAATGCAACAGTTATCAACACAGAAGGAGACTTGTGTGACCAAATGTGGGCAATGTTCCCCACACACCAAGCAGCAGACTCAGCTGGGTGTCCTCTAATTCACTTCCAGAACCATCTACCTGCAGATAGTGTCAGACCCCACAGGTTGGGGCTCAGTCCCCAAGACTGCTCCTTGTTCTTCAGACACCAGTCACAAGTCTGGGCCTCCAGAATTTCTTTTTTATTTTCATTTTTGAGATGGAGTCTCACTCTGCCACCCAGGCTGGAGTGCAGTGATGCAATCTTGGCTCATTGCAACCTCCACCTCCCATGTTCAAGCAATTCTCCTGCCTCAACCTCCTGAGTAGCTGGGATTACAGGCGTGCACCACAATGCCCGGCTAATTTTTGTGTTTTTAGTAGAGACGGGGTTTCACCAAGTTAAATAGACTGGCCTTGAACTCCTAACCTCAGATGATCCACTCACTTCAGCCTCCTAAAGTGCTAGAATTACAGGCGTGAGCCACCAAGCCTGGCCTTGGCTCTTTTTTCTTTGTTTCTTTGTTTCTTTTCTTTTTTGAGACAGAATCTCACTCTGTCACCCAGGCTAGAGTGCAGTAGTGCCTCAGCCTCCTGAGTAGCTGAGATGACAGGTGTATACCACCACACCTGGCTAATTTATTTTTTGTATTTTTAGTAGAGACAGGGGTTCACCATGTTGGCCAGGCTGGTCTTGAACTCCTGGCCGCAAATGATCCGGCTGCCTCAGCCTCCCAAAGTGCTGGGATTACAGGTGTGAGCCACCATACCCAGCCTCCAGAATTTCTGACCAACCAGCTTCAAGTTGGGGTTCTCATGACCTCCTCTTTGGGTTTGATTTTCTTTCTTTCTTTTTTCTTACATTTTTTATTGTTTTGAGATGGAGTCCCACTCTGTCGCCTAGGCTGGAGTGCAGTGGCACGATCTTAGCTCACTGCAACCTCTGCTTCCTAGGTTCAAGCAATTCTCTTGCCTCACCCGGTTAATTTTTTGTATTTTTATTAGAGACAGGGTTTCACCATGTTGGCCCTGCTGGTCTTGAACTCTTGACCTCAAGTGATCTGCCAAAGTGCTGGAATTATAGGCATGAGCCATCGCACCTGGCTCTTTGGGTTTGATTAATTTGCTGGAGCAGCTCACAATAGACAGGATGGCACTTACTTAGGTTTACTGGTTCATTGTCAAGGATACTGCATGGGATACAGATGAAGGGATACATTGAGTGAGTTATGGGGGAAAGAAGGGTCTTGGAGCTTCCATGCCATCCCTGGGCACCACCCTCCAGAAACCTCCATGGGTCAGCTCTCTGGAAGCCCCTCAAACCCAGTGCTCTTGGGTTGTTATGGAAGCATCATGATGTCAGCATTCTTTCCCCCAGTATATCAGACAGAACCCTCTCTGGGGACAGTCTTATGACTCACAGTCAGAAAAACAGGGGAAGATTAGAGGCCTGCCTTGGAGCAGGTGAAAGGAGGGCAGAAGGCTGGAGAGAGTCTGTTTCCTGAGGCCTAACACACCCAACGGTGTAACCAAAGACTGTAACAAGGGTCATGAGAGTTTGACCCGGGAACCATGCCCGAAACCATATATATCAAACAACACCACAGGCCCTGTATTAGTGCGTCTTCATGCTGCCTAAGACCTACCCGAGACTGGGTAGTTTATAAAGAAAAAAAGGTTTAATGGACTCACGGTTCCACGTGGCTGGGGAGGCCTCACGATCATGGCGGAAGGTGAAAGGTACGTCTTACATGGCAGCAGGCAAGAGAGAATGAAAACCAAGCGAAAGGGGCTTCCCCTTATAAAACCATCAGATCTCATGAGACCTATTCACTTTCATGAGAACAGTATGGGGGAAACCCCCCCATGATTCGTTGTCTCCTACCGGGTCCCTCCCACAATGCATGGGAGTCATGGGAGCTACAGTTCAAGATGAGATTTGGGTAAGGACACAGCCAAACCACATGAGGCCCCCAACCTAAGATGTTTGGAGCTGGCACAGATGACCCTCCTCCCTCTCCAGCTTATGACCAAGCATCCAGCTCTCTGAACTTTGACCTCAAAGAGTCAAAACGTCTAATGTCCTGATTTACACAGACATAGATTCAATCCTAAATCTGCCATTTATCAGCTGCATTACCCTGGCTGGGCAAGCGAGTTCTGAAGACCTTAATTTCCTCACCTGCAAAAGAAAGATAATAACAAGTTACCACATGATTGGTTATGCTAAGAATTAAGTGAAAGCATTCATGAGAAGCACTCAGTAGGGGCCTGGCACCTGTTGGCACTCAATAGATCATACCAGTTACTATTACTATTTAGTGTGCAGATAGTCTGACCTTTGACCTCAGTGGGTCCATACTGTCCAGTGTTGACTGTCTTCATCCCCACTCTCCACCCCAAGAAAATATCTTCTCTGTGAAGAAATACAGTCTGTGACCTTTGACCTCACCCTTCACCCCTGAGACAGCTGGCCTCTCCATTGTTTCCCCCTAAAACTCCAGATTCCAAGACCTTTAACCCCAGAGAATTTGTTTGAAAGTCTTGGCCTCAGGCCAGGTGCGGTGACTCACACCTGTAATCCCAGTACTTTGGGAGGCTAAGGTGGGCGGATCACCTGAGATCAGGAGTTCAAGACCAGCCTGACTAACATGGTGAAACCCTGTCTCTACTGAAAATACAAAAATTAGCCAGGCATGGTGGCGGGCGCCCATAATCCCAGCTACTCGGGAGATTGAGGCAGGAGAATCACTTGAACCTGGGAGGTGGAGGTTGCAGTGAGCCGAGATTACACCATTGCACTCCAGTCTGGGTAATGAGAGCAAAACTCCATCTCTAAAAAAAAAAAAAAATCAAAAAAGGAAAGTCTTGGCCTTAGGCTCTGATTTTTTTTTTTTTTTTTTTCGAAACGGAGCTTTTCTCTCGTGATCCACGCTGGAGTGCAATGGCGCGATCTCGGCTCACTGCAACCTCCGCCTCCTGGGTTCAGGCAATTCTCCTGCCTCAGCCTCCTGAGTAGCTGGGACTACAGGCACATGCCACCATGCCCAGCTAATTTTTTGTATTTTTAGTAGAGACGGGGTTTCACCATGTTGACCAGGATGGTCTTGATCTCTTGACCTTGTGATCCACCCGCCTCGGCCTCCCAAAGTGCTGGGGTTACAGGCTTGAGCCCCCGTGCCCCCCCCCTTATTTTTTTTTTTTTTTTTTTTAAGCAGTGCCTTGCTCTGTCACCCAGGCTAGAGTGCAGGGGCACAATCATAGCTCCACCGAGCCCAGCCAATCTCTGATCTTTCTATCCTTCCATGTTTGGCCTGTCAGCCTACATACACCTAGGTGCTCTGACTTTTGAACACCCAGGTTCAAAACTCATCTGCATTTGCCATTGGACCCCCTTGGTGCCTTGGTGCCTGGCATTTGACCCCCACCTCTACCCTTGAGCTGCAGACTGTCTTACTGTTGATACCTTCCAGGCTCAAGATTTCCTTAAGTCTCTCCTCCGTCTCTCCACAGGCTGATCTCCCAGATGAACTACCTGTGGGCACAGAGAATGTGCACAGACTCTTCACTTCTGGGAAAGACACTGAGGCAGTGGAGACAGATTTAGATGTAGCTCAGGTAAGGGCTGGCATGGAAGGAGTAATCCTCAGCCCTCTGTTCTGGGGATTCCCATATGTGGCTTTAGAGAAGGGTAGTGGGATGGGTAAAGGAATGAGTGGATGGATGGATGGATGGAGGGATGGATGGAGGGATGGAGGGATAGAGGGATGGATGGAGGGATGGATGGATGGATGGATGGATGGATAGAAGAATGGATGGAGGGATGGATAGATGAAGGGATAGATAGATGGAAGGATAGAGGGATGGATGGAAGGATGAATGGACCATTGTATTTATTAGGTAGATGTTGGTTGATGAATGGATGATGTTTAGGCAGATATTTTAATGGATGGATAGCTGGGTGGATGGGTGGATGGATGGATGGATGGGTGGGTGGGTGGGCGGATGAATGTTTGGATGGATATTTTGATAGATGGATGAAAAATGGATGGGTGATATTTAAGTGGATAATTTATTGAGTGCATAGATAAAATGACAGTGGCCTGGTGTATTAGTTATCTATTGCTGTGTAACAAATTGCCTAAAAACTTAACACCTTAAAACAGCGAAGATTTATTATGTCACATGGTGACTGAGTGTCAGAATTCAGGAGCAACTTAGCTGCTAGCTTTTGCTCAGAGTCTCTCATGAGGTTGAAGTCAAACCCTCAGTCAGGGCTCCAGTCATCTGGGGTTAGAGGGTTTTCTTCCAAGCTCACACACATAAGGTTGTTGGCAGGCCTCCGTCCCTCACTTTGTTTTGTCTGGAGGCCTCAGTTCCTCATCACGTGAGCCTCTATATAGACTGCCTCAGAGTCCTAACAAAATGGCAGTTGGCTTCCCTAAGGCAAGCAATCCAACCAAGAGAGAAAGAGACAAATGGGGAAGCAGAGAGACAGAAAGAACAAGTCCCAGACAGAAGAAACAGTCTTTCTTTTTTTTTTTTTTTTGAGACGGAGTTTCACTCATGTTACCCAGGCTGGAGTGCAATGGCGCGATCTCGGCTCACTGCAACCTCCGCCTCCCGGGTTCAGGCAATTCTCCTGCCTCAGCCTCCTGAGTAGCTGGGACTACAGGCACACGCCACCATGCCCAGCTAATTTTTTGTATTTTTAGTAGAGACGGGGTTTCACCATGTTGACCAGGATGGTCTCGATCTCTTGACCTCGTGATCCACCCGCCTCGGCCTCCCACAGTGCTGGGATTACAGGCTTGAGCCACTGCGGCTGGCCAAGAAACAGTCTTTCATAGCCTCCTCTCAGAAGTGACAAAACATCACTTCTGCCATATTGTTTTGGTCCTATAGATAAATCCTGTACACTGTGGGAGGCAGGCAACAGCATAAGAGTGTGAACATCAAGAGGCGGGGATCCTCGGGAACTTCCAACAACTGATGTCTCTTACGCATGCAAAATACACTCACCCTCCTCTCAAGGCCCCCCAAAGACTCCCAAAGTTTCTTCCCATTACAGCATCAGCTTGAAGTCCAGAGTCTGATCATCTGAGTCTAGTTTGCGTGCTGGTGAAGCTCCTTGAGTACCGTTCCTCTCAATATTTTGGCTTGTGGACTAATGGAGACAAGTCATCTGTCACCCACTACTCAATATACAATGATAAGACAGGAATAGACACTACTATTCAAAAAGGAGGGGAAGAGGAGCATGCATATATCCCTGGTCCATCCATGTGGGCAAATATCTGAAGTTCTTTCTTTTCCTTTTTTTTTTTTTTAATTGAGACAGAGTCCCCAGGCTGAAGTGCAGTGGTGTGATCTTGGCTCACTGCAACCTTTGCCTCCCTGGTTCAAGCGATCCTTCTGTCTCAGCCTCCCGAGTAGCTGAGATTACAGGTGCCCGCCACCACGCCCAGCTAATTTTCTGTATTTTTCGTAGAGACAGAGTTTCGCCATGTTGGCCAGGCTGGTCTCAAACTCCTGACCTCATGATTCACCCACCTTGGCCTCCCAAAGTGCTGGGATTACAGGCATGAGCCACCGTGCCATCCCAGAAGTTCTTTCATTATAAAGAACTTTAGTAATGAAAAAGAATGTTTAAAAATAGAGACAGGGTCTTGCTATATAGCCCAGGCTGGTCTTGAACTCCTGGGCTCAAGTGGGAGCTTTAACTTCCCACCTTGGCTTCCCAAAGTGCAGGGATTAGAGGTATGAGCCACTGTGCCTGGCCCAGGGGTGCTCTGCATTGCTCAGAGACCACTTATTTTATTTTATTTTATTTTTTTTGAGATAGAGTCCCACTCTGTCACCCAAGCTGGAGTGCAGTGGCATGATCTTGGCTCACTGAAACTTCTAACTCCCAGGTTCAAATGATTCTCTGGTCTCAGCCTCCTTACTAGCTGGGACTACAGGTATCCACCACCACGCCAGGCTAATTTTTGTAGTTTTAGTAGAGGAGGATTTCACCAGGCTGGCTCAGAGACACTTCTTAATATTAGCATCATTTGCCATCTGAGGGCTCCTGCAGTCAACCAGCTCAAGGTTAATGGCATGGTTCTCCTGACCACCAAGTCTGCCCAAGACTTCTGACATCAGCCACAAGTTTGAAGGTCCCCGGGGCCACCCTCACGTTAGACCAGCTGCCCACCAATGTGGAGATACCCAGACTCCTGTAGATTCCCTCAGGCTTGATAACTTGCTAGAGGTGTTCATCGTAGTCAGAAAGTGCAATACTTAGGATTGTAGCTTTATTATAACAAAAGAATACAAATCAGAAACATTCAAAGGAAAATATTCATAGCTGGAATCTGGGACTGGAGGGTCCCAAATGGAAAGTTTTCTTGTCCTCAGGGACATGTTATCCTTCCAGCATTGATATGTAGCAATATGTGCAGAGCAATGCCAACTCAGGAAGCTCACCAAAGCATCAGTGTTCAGAGTTTTCATTGGGGTTTCACTGCACAGGCGTGATTGAGCAAATTGCTGTCCATGTCCTTGAATTCAGTCTCCAGTGCCACCACTACCTTCCCTGGATCAGGCTGATTTTGTGTGGACCAAAGCCCCAGCTCTTTAATCACATGGTTGTTCCTTCTGCATGGTCAGCCTCCATCCTGAGTTACCTCATCAGCATAAACTACCTAGGGGTTCGCCATGAGTCAGCTGGTTAGCATGAACTATCCAGAGGACACAGTGAACAGCAAAGACGCCGCCATCACTCAGGAAATTCCAAAGGTTTAGAGGTTCCCTTCCAGGAGCTGGGACAAAAACCAGACCTCGCTTTGGGTAAAGTTAATTATTCACTACACGAGGAGGTTGAGAATCTTCGAAACCTTCAAGTCCTCTCTCTTTCATGTTTAACATTTCTTCCTTTAGGAGAGATATTCCTTCTCTCTCTCCTCTTGCCTTTTACTATAAGTAACAAGAAGAAATCAAGCAGCCTCTCCAACACTCTGGCTGGAAATCTTAGCTGGATTACCTGGTGTATTTGTTATATTTTCTACTTTCCACGTCACTGCAGGCAACAGTGTTGCTAATCTTTTGGCCACTACAGGATAAACATTCTCTTTCCTCTGGTTTGCAGTAATATGTTTCTCACTTCTCTGTAATCCCTCTCTTTGCTTTCTTAATATTTGGATTTTGACCTATGGTTTCTTTGAGGCATCTAGGATTTATTTCTCCCTTCCTTT
>NW_022437070.1:1648320-1751126 GCF_009761245.1 Sapajus apella | reverse complement strand
TTTTTTTTTTTTTTTGACGGAGTCTTGCTCTATCACCAGGCTGGAGTGCAGTGGCGCAATCTTGGCTCACTGCAACCTCCATCTCCTGGGTCAAGCAATTCTTCCACCTCAGCTTCCCGGGTAGCTGCAACCTCAGGTGTGCGCCACCGAGCTCAGCTAATTTTTGTATTTTTAGTAGAGACGGTGTTTCACCGTGTTGGCCAGGATGGTCTCGATCTCTTGACCTCGTGATCCGCCCGCAAAGTGCCGGGATTACAGGCATGAACCACCACGCCCAGCCCTTTCTTTCTTTCCAGTGTCTCACTCTGTCACTCAGGCTAGACTGCAGTCGTGTAATCATGGCTCACTGCAATCTCAAACTCCTGGGCTCAAACAATTCTCCCGCCTCAGCCGCCTGAATAATTAGAACTACAGGCATGGGCCACTACACCTGGCTAATTTTTTTCTTTTTTGTGGAGATAGAAGTCTCGCTCTGTTACCCAGACTGGTCTCGAACTTCTAGCCTCAAGTGATTCTCCCGACTTAGCCTCCTAAAAGCTCTGGGATTACAGGTGTGAGATACCATGCCTCTGACTCAATTTGGGATTTCTCTAACATGCTCTTCAGAGAGTCCTTATACCCATTTTACAGATGAGGAAACTGAAGCTCAGGCTGTTGGCCACAGGCACAGAACTCAGAAGTGGTGGTGTGATGACTTCAGCCTGGGTCCACCCAAGTCCAAGGCTCATGCTCTTACTTCCCTCCTGCCCTCCACAGGATGCTGACGCTCTGGATTTGGAGATGCTGGCCCCCTACATCTCCATGGATGATGACTTCCAGCTCAACGCCAGTGAACAGCTACCCAGGGCCTACCACAGACCTCCGGGGGCTGTCCCCCGGCCCCGTGCTCAGAGCTTCCATGGCCTGTCACCTCCAGCCTTTGAGTCCTCCCTGCTGCCCCGCTGGGGGAGTGACCCCCGGCTGAGCTGCTCCAGCCCTTCCAGAGGTGACCCCTCCGCATCCTCTCTCATGGCTGGAGCTCGGAAGAGGTGAGCCGCAATAAAGGGGGGACGTCAAGGGAGCATCCCCTCACCCCATCTTGCCCCTGCCTCCTGCCTCAGCCTCATCTCTCAGCATTTCTCTAACCCTGATCTCTGCTCCAGCCAGGCCCTCAGTGGGCCCAGCATGCTCCAAGTTTATGCCCATCTCTATGCCTTTGGAGTGCCCTCCACTGCTCTCACTGTTTACCTTTCAACCAGGGAGGGCTCTCTCCTTTGGAACATAGTTACATCTGATCCAGTGATAATTTTCGTCAGAGTTTAGAAGACTTTGCCACCATGTCGGAGAAACTGTCTAACCTGAGTGTGGTGATGCATGCCCGTAGTCCCAGCTACTTGAGAGGCTGAGGTAGGAGGATCACTAGAGCCCAGGAGTTCAAGGCCAAAAGGGGGTGGGGTTGCCCCCACTGCCCCAGCCGGGGCAACAGTGAGACCCTGTCAAAAAAAAAAAAAAAAAAATGAAAGAAAGAGAGAACAGAGAGAGAGGAAGGAAAGAAGGGAGGGAGGGAAAATGAAAAGAAACTGTCTAGAACTAAGTTGCAAGTATGTGCTCACCTGGAATCCAGAGTGGTTTCTGTACTATCCTTTTAAGGCTTTTATGGATACATCTTGGTATCTCCCAAGGCTCCCAGCTTATTGCTGGCTATAAAGTGGGTGCCTGATAAAGACTTACAAAATGAGGGAGGGAGGGAATTATTAATGAATATTGTTGTCACTTCTATGGGTGGACAGGTGGTTGGATGGAGGGGTGGATGGAAGGACAGATGGATGGATGTATAGATAAAAGGGTGTATGTATGTACATGTGGATGGATGGATGAATGAGTAGACAGAGGATGGATGGATCAATGAGTTCATGGGTGGCTGGAAGGAAGGAAGGATGGATGAATGGATTAATGGATGGATGGATGGATGGATGGATGGATCAATAAATTAATGGATGGATAGCAGATGGATGGTAGATGGATGGTAAATGGATGTATGGATGGATAGATGGATGGATCAATAGATGGATAGATGGATGGATGGATGGATGGATGGTGGATGGTGGTTGGATGGCAAATGGATGGATGGATGGATGGATGGATGACTGGGTGGATAGAAGAATGGATGGATAGATGGAGGACAACTAGGTGGATAAATAGGTGGATGAATGGAAGGATAGATGAATGGAGGTTATTTGGGTGGGTGGGTAATGGTTTATTGGATAAATGAGAAGATGGATTGGTAGATGGATGAATGGTGAATGGATAGATGGCAGATGGATGATGGATGGACAGCAGATGGATGGATAGATGGATGGATAGATGGACAGATGGATGGATGGATGAATGGATGGATGGTGGATGGATGAATGGATGGATGGTAGATTGATGAATGGTGAATGGATGGATGGGAGATAGTTGGATGGATGATGGATAGACAGTGGATGGATGGATGGATGGATGGGAGATAGTTGGTGGATGGACAGCAGATGGATGGATGGACGGATGGCGGATGGCTGGGTGGATGGAAGAGTGGATGGATAGATGGAGGACAACTAGGTGGATAAATAGGTGGATGAATGGAAGGATAGATGGATGGAAGCTGAGGGATGGATTATTGGATAAATGAGAAGAAGGATTAGTGGATGGATGGATGGACTGGTGGGTGTATGAGTAAAGAAATAACAGGTGC
Organism: Sapajus apella; assembly: GCF_009761245.1. Classification (NCBI taxonomy): domain Eukaryota; kingdom Metazoa; phylum Chordata; class Mammalia; order Primates; family Cebidae; genus Sapajus; species Sapajus apella. Next base: position 1,748,413 of record NW_022437070.1, on the reverse strand, counting down.
TCAAGGGAGTGAACAAATGCTTATCACCTGCTTACACTGTGACCCACTCTTGCCCAGGTTTGCTGTGTCCTGAGATTCTTGCCTGTTTTCCTCCAGGACCCTGGCCCAGAGCTCAGAAGGCGAGGACGAGGGAGTGGAGCTGCTGGGAGTGAGACCTCCCAAAAGATGCCCCAGCCCAGAACCCGGAAACTTTCTGCTGTTTCCCCTCAGCCTGGTGTGTTGGGGGATTAATGGGATTCTCTGGCCCTCATTAGCTAGCTGGCATAAATCTCCTGTTTTATAAATAGGAAACCAGAGAGGGGCACAGGCTGGTTGAGAATCATACAGAAGATCAACAGGCCGGCTGATGCTGGGGCCTGATCTTCTAGTTTCACTAATGCATACTAAAAAGCTCTGCGGTGAGCTGAGATCGTGCCACTGCACTCCAGCCGGAGCGACAGAGTGAGACCTTGTCTCAAATATATATATATATATATATATTCGTGGTAAGTGCAAAGAAGGAAAATGAAACAGGATAAGGGGAGACATGGCATGTGGTTGATATCTGCAGGAATCTTCTCTCTGTTCCCGTAGGACACCCTCCCGAAACTAGAACAGGTCTTGGCTTCGGATTACTAGTGCAGAGTTCAAAGTACAGACACTAGAATCAGACTGGCCTGCGTTCAAGTCTGAGGTCTGCCACCCAGTAACTGTGAGACTTTGGGCAGGTGACATCACCACATCAAGCCTCAGTTTCCTCATCCAGAAAGTGGGAATGTTTGTATCTCAGGGGACTGCCATGATATAAACATTCAGTGTGGTGTACAAGAACAAACCAAATGGCTGGGCTCAGTGGCTCACGTCTGTAATCCCAGCACTTTGGGAGGCCGAGGTGGGCGGATCACCTGAGGTCAGGAGTTCAAGACCAGCCTAGCCAACCATGATGAAACCCCGTCTCTACTAAAAATACAAAAATTAGCCGGGTGTTGTGGCGGGCACCTGTAATCCCAGCTACTTGGAAGACTAAGACAGGAGAATCGCTTGAACCCAGGAGGCAGAGGTTGCAGTGAGCTGAGACCGTGCCACTGCACTCCAGCCCGGGCAACAAAGAACAAAACTCTGTCTCAAAAAACCAAACAAACCAAACAAAAGCAGCCTCCCTACAGTGTCCCTCCTCCTGTCCCTCCCCATCTATTCATTCTGCATGACAGCAACCACAGTACCCTTTTTAAAAGCCTGGGCAAGGTGCAGTGGTTCCCGCCTATAATCCCAGCACTTAGGGAAGCCAAGGCAGCAGGATCACTTGAGCCCAGGAGTTCGAGACCAGCCTGGGCAACATAGTGAGATGCCATCTCTACAAAAAAAAAAAAAAAATTAAAATTAAAAAGTTAACTAGGTGTGGTGCATGTGCCTGTAGTCCCTGCTGCTCAGGAGGCTGCAGTGAAAGGATCACCCGAGCCTGGAAGGTCAAGGCTGTAGTGAGCCTGTGATCGTGCCACTGCACTCCAGCCTGGGTGACAGCACAGCCCCTGTCTCAAAAAATTAAAAACAAAAAAGCCAGCCCGGACTATGTCACTTCTGCAAGGCCTCCCTCTAGGACCTTTCATGGCTCCCTAGTGCTTACAGCAGTGCCTTGGTTCTTTGCTCTGCAAATGTTTGAATATGAGATGTGGTTGATAATATAACAGTTTACAGGCCAGATGCAATGCCTCACACCTGTAATCCCAGCACTTTGGGAGGATGAGGCGGGAGGATCACTTAAGGTCAGGAGTTCAAGACCAGCCTGGCCAACATGGTGAAACCCTGTCTCTACTAAAAATACAAACATTAGCTGGGAGTGGTGGTGCGCACCTGTAGTCCCAGCTACTCGCGAGACTGAGGCACAAGAATTGCTTGAACCCGGGAGGCAGAGGTTGTAGTGAGCCAAGATCGTGCCATTGCATTCCAGCCTGGAGGACAGAGTAACATTCTGTCTCAGATATAACATATACACACATATATACACATACATACACACACATATATAAAATATATATCTATTTTATATATAAATAATATATAAATATAAGTATATGTATATTTAAATATATATATTATATATAAAATATATAATATATAATTTTTATATTTAAATATATATTTTAATATATATTTTTATTTATATATACAAAATATATATATTTAAATATATATTTGTGTGTGTATGTGTGTATATATGTGTGTCTATGTTATATCTCATGGTATATATGTATGTTATGTATTTTATGTGTATATACATCTATGACAGCTTACACTTATTAAGTGCCTACTATGTACCAGACACTGACTGCACTAAATTCCTTGCATGATTAACTTATTTAATCCTCACAACAGCTATTGAAATATTCTTGTTACTATTACACACATTTACACAGAAGAAGTTAAACGACTATCAGAGTCTGCGCAGGAAAGGTAGCACAGTCAGATGGAGTGTTGAGGAGAATTTAATAACAGGACTGTTGGAAAAGGTGTTAACATAGCGCAGGGAAACCAACAAGGCTGGTACAGTACCCTGGGTCATGCATGGGAAGTGGGCACCAGCCCTGGCCTGAAGGCGCAGGGTGGGGTGGTCACCGGATCCTGTGGCAGGTGAAGTCCAGCTAATTTGGGCTGAAACCTTCCATGGAGGGACACCACCAACTCACAGAGAAGAATGAATACCCACCTGCTGGTGTCTCCCGTGAGCTCACCAACAGGAACACACGGAGCAAAGTTGCAGGCTGTTACAGTCCCTGTGCACAGGTCCTTGGGCAGGGAGGAAGGAGGAGAAGGGGGAACAAGGCTCTGGAGGAACACAGGTAGGATGATTGGACAGGGACTGACCCAAAGGCACACCCCTGACAGGTGGCCACTGGACCCCAGCAGCCCTTAACCACTGCACCATCTTGTCCCTGGGTCTTCCTCCCTTCCTCCCTTCCTCCCCTCTTCCCTTCTTTCTTTCCTTCCGTCCCTCCCTCCCTCTCTCCTTTCCTTCCTTTCTTCTCTTTCTCTCACTTTTCTTTCTTTTTTCTTTCTCTCTTTTCTCTCTCTCTCTCTCTCTGTCTCTCTCTGTCTCTTTCTTTCTTTCAATGGAGTCTCACTCTGTCATCCAGGCTGGAGTGCAGTGACATGATCTTGGCTCACTACAACCTCCTCCTCCCAGGTTGAAGCAATTCCCCTGCCTCAGCCTCCCAAGTAGCTGGGATTACAGGCATGCACCATCACACCCTGCTAATTTTTGTATTTTTAGTAGAGACGGGGTTTCACCATGTTGGCCAGGCTGGTCTTGAACAACTGACCTTGAATGATCTGCCCACTTCAGCCTCCCAAAGTGCTGGGATTGCAGGCATGAGCCACCGTGCTCGGCTTCTTTCATTTTTAAATTTTTTTGTAGAGTCAGGGTCTCATTATGTTGCCCAGGCTGATCTCAGACTCCTGGCCTCAAGTGATCCTCCCACCTTGGCCTCCCAAAGCACTAGAATTACAGGCATGAGCCACTGTGCTTGGCCTTATTTTTTATTTATTTATTTTATTTTATTTTTGTTATTTTTTTTTTAGAGATAGGGTCTCTGTCACCCGGACTGGAATGCAGTGACGCTATCATAGCTCACTGTCACCTCAAACTCCTGGCCTCACGGAATCCTCTCACCTCAGCCTCCTAAGTAATTGGGACTACAGGCACGTGCCACCACACCCAGCTAATTTTTAAATTGTTGGTAAAGATGAGATCTCACTGTCTTGCCCAGGCTGGTCTCAAACTTTTGGGCTTAAGCGATCCTCCCGCCTCAGCCTTCCAAAGCACTGGGATTACAGCCACCACGCCCAGCTATGGCTTGGATACCGATGATGGTAATGGTGGTGGTGGTTTTGTCCGTCTCTCCCACAGAGTTTCCTTCTGACAGGAGGACCAGCCCCAGGGAGCCTGCAGGACCCCAGCACACCCCTCCTGGACATGAATGAGCCCCTGGGTGAGTAGCAACCTCTCCCCTAGGAGGTATAAGAGGGATGGAGCTATTCCAAAGGTGCTGGGGGACTATCAGTGCTTGGAGATGACCTTGGTGGAAATGGCAGCTCCTGTCTCTTCTCTCTTCTCATGGACACTGTGGAGGAGGGGGGAAGAGAGACCCTAAGGGAGGCAGGGGCTCTCCAAGGCTGCCCTTTGGGGTGGAAGCCAAGCCCTGGCCCGAGACTAGATCTCTGGAGCCTCCATGCCCATGATCACACTTTATTACCATTTATTTATTTATTTATTTATGAGACAAAGTCTTGCTCTGTCGCCCAGGCTAGAATGCAGTGGTACAATTTCAGCTCACAGCAACTTCCACCTCCTGGGTTCCAGTGATTCTCCTGCCTCAGCCTCTCAGGTAGTTGGGATCACAGGTGTGCACCACCACACCCGGCTAATTTTTGTGCTTTTAGTAGAGACGGGGTTTTACCATGTTGGCCAGGCTGGTCTCGAACTCCTGACCTCAGGTGATCTGCCTGCCTCGGCCTCCTAAAGCGCTAGGATTACAGGTGTGAGCCACCACGCCCGGTCTTTAAAAATGTTTTTAGATGTAAAAAAAAAAAAAAAGTTTTAAAGAAAATGTCTGCCGTGTGGCTATCGTGGTGATGGTGCTTCCCACAGCCCCTCCGCAGAGCATGAGACAAGCTGTCATTTTACAGTGCAACTATCAAAAGCCATTGCTTCACTTGAAACCTCCATATATCAGCCAGAGGAATCTTTTCAGAGCCTAAATCTGACCCTAGCCCTCCTCTGCTCAAAGTCCTTCCATGGCTCCCTAGTGCCCTTCAAAGAAAGATCAAACTCCTCGCTTGAACTTAGATCCCTGCAGGGTCTGGTCTCTGCTACGTCTTGGACCACACTGTGCTCTGTTTCAGGTGCAGCCACTGTCTTTCAGTTTATTCTTTCCTTCATGCGTGTAACAAATATTTATAAAGCATGCAGTAAGCACCAGGCATAGTTCTAGGGGCTGGGGACAGGTTGTGAACAAAATGCATAGAAATCTCTGCCCTTGTGGAGCTGACATTCTAGTGCAGGAGACAGACCGTAACAAAGAAACCAGTACAAGAGCCAGGCACAGTGCCTCATGCCGGTAATCCCAGCACTTTGGGAGGCCAAGGCGGGCAGATCACCTGAGGTTGAGAGTTTGAGACCAGCCTGACCAACATGGAGAAACCCCGTCTCTATTAAAAATACAAAATTAGCTGGGCGTGGTGGCGCGTGCCTGTAAGCCGAGCTACATGGGAGGCTGAGGCAGAAGAATCGCTTGAACCCAGGAGGTGGAGGTTGCAGTGAGCCGAGATCGCACCACTGCACTCCAGCCTGGGCAACAAGAATGAAACAATGTCTCAAAAAAAAAGAAACAAATATGAAAAAGAGTGTAAGAGGGAGGCTGGGCACCTGGCTCATGCCTGTAATCCCAGCACTTCGGGAGTCAAAAGTGGGAGGATCGCTTGAGGCTAGGAGCTTGAGACCAGCCTGGACTAAGTATAGCAAGACCTTGTCTCTACTAAAAAAAAATAATTTTTTTTTTTGAGATGGAGTCATGCCCTGTTACCCAAGCTGGAGTGCACTGGCGCAATCTCAGTTCAATGCAACCTCCGCCCCCTGAGTTCAAGCGATTCCCCTGCCTCAGCCTCGTGCTCAGGCACATGCTACCACACCCGGCTAATTTTTGCATTTTTGGTAGAGATGGGGTTTTGCCATGTTGGCCAGACTGGTCTTGAACTCCTGACCTCAGGTGATTCACCCACCTTGGCCTCCCAAAGTGCTGAGATTACAGGTATGAGCCACCACACCTGGCCTAAATTTTTTTTTTTGATTGGCTGGGCACGGTGGTGCATGCCTTTAGTCCCAGCTACTCCGGAGGCTAAAGCAGGAGGATTGCTTGAGCCTGGGAGTTCAAGGCTGCAGTGAGCTACGATGGTGCCAGCGCACTCCAGCCTGGGCGACAGAGCGAGACCCTGTCTCAAAAAAAAAAAAAAAAAAAAAAAGAGTCCAAGAGAGCTGGGCAAGTGGTTCATTCCTGTAGTCGCAATGCCGTGGGAGGTGATAGAGGGGAGGATCACTTGAGACCAGGAGTTAGAGACCAGCCTGGAAAACACGGCAAGACTCGGTCTTTACCAAAATTTTTTAAAAACCAGGTGGGTGTGGTGGCACACACCTGTTGTCCTAGTTTCTTGGGAGGCTGAGATGGGCGGATTGCTTAAGGCCAGGAGTTCGAGGCTGCAGTGAACTGTGACTGCACCACTGTACTCCAACCTGGGTGACAGAGCGAGACCCTGTCTCTATTTATTTATTTTCACATTTTCATTTTCTTTCTCTTTCTCTTTTTTTTTTTTTGAGACAGGTTCTTGCTCTGTCATTCTCGGCTCACTGCAACCTTTGTGTCTCTTGGCTCAAGCGACCCTCCCACCTCAGCTTCCCGAGTAGCTGGGACCACAGGTGGGCACCAGCACCCTCAGCTATTTTTTTATTTTTTTTATTTTTTATTTTTAGTAGAGATAGGGTTTCACCACGTTGCTCAGGCTAGTCTCGAACTCCTGAGCTCAAGCAGCTCACTCACTTTGATCTTCCAAAGTGCTACGATTACAGGCATGAGCCACCACTCAGGCCCCTGTCTCTATTTAAATGAATAAACAGGCCAGGTGTGGTGACTCATGCCTGTAATCCCACCACTTTGGGAGGCTGAGTTGCGTGGATCATCTGAGGTCAGGAGTTCAAAACCAGCCTGGCCAACATGGCAAAACCCCATCTCTACTAAAAATACAAAAATTGGCAGGTGTAGTGGCTCACGCCTGTAGTCCCAGCACTTTGGGAGGCTGAGGTGGGCGAATCACAAGGTCAGAAGTTCAAGAACAGCCTGGCCAAGATGGTGAAACCCTGTCTCTACAAAAATACAAAAATTAGCCAGGTGCAATGGTGGGCACCTGTAATCCCAGCTACTCGGGTGGCTAAGACAGGAGAATTGCTTGAGCCCAGGAGACAGAGGAGTGAGCCAAGATCGCGCCATTGCACTCCAGATTGGGTGACAGAGCAAGACTCTGTCTCAAAAAAAAAAAAAAAAAAAAAAAAAGGAGTATGATCAGGGTGGTTTCATTGAGAAGGTGATAGTTGAGCAAACGTGGAGTGAGCCCTGATGATATCGGGGGAGGAGTGTCCCAGGCAGAGATAGTGGCAAGTCCAAAGGCCCTTAGGCGGGGACTGTATATGTCTTTTTGGGAGTGGGGGAACTGTATCTTGCTCTGCTGCCCAGGCTGGAGCACAGTGGTGCAATCACAGCTCACTTCAGCCTTGAACTCCTGGGCTCAAGTGATCCTCCCATCTCAGTCTCCCGTGTAGCCGGGACTACAAGTGCACTTCATCGCATCTGGCTAATCTTTTAATTTCTGTAGAGAAAGAGGTCTTGTTATGTTGGGTGGCTGGTCTTAAACTCCTGGGCTCAAGTGATCCTCCTGCATCAGCCTCCCAAAGTGCTGGGATTGTGCCTGGCTGTATCTGTCTTATTTGGGGAAAAGCAAGACCAGTGTAGCTGAAGCAGAGAGGAGAGAAAGGTGAGGGTTGACTGCATGGAGCCTCTGTGGGATGTTGTGATGGCTTTAAAGTCATCACAATGGAGGCGGCTGCCTCAGGGCCTTTGCATATCCTGCTCCTTCTCCCTGGAATACTTTTCCCTCTGTTCTGTGCCATGTTACCACATCCTTTAGATCTCGGATCAAATATGACTCCTTCCACAAAGCCCTCCCTCACTTCATATGCTCATGGCTTATAACACTCCATAATATAATTACACAGGCCTCTGGGTCATCATTTGATTGCTGTCTGTCTTCTCCTTTGGGTATAAGACCTTCAAAGGCAGGGGCCGGGGCTATCTTGGTCCCTGCTATATTCTTCTTTGTGCGCATGGGTGGGTGGTGGCCGAGCACAGAGGGGGTTCTCTGCACGTATTTGTGAATGAGGAGCTAAGATTTAAGCACTCGCACTGTGCCTAGCTTCCTGTACCTGATCCAGTTGGCGCTTCTCACTGGAATGTCCGTCTCACAAAGGTAGGGGCAGGGAGTGTCATCTATCCTGTTCACTGCTGTGTTGCTAGCACCTGGCACAGTGCCAGACACAAAGTAGATGCACAGTAAATGTCTTGGGTTTTTTTTTTTTTTGTTTTTGAGGCAGATTCTCAGTTTGTCACCCAGGCTGGAGTGCAGGGGCACAAACACAGTTCACTGCAGCCTCAACCTCCTGGGCTCAAGTGATCCTCCGACTTCAGCCCCCACAAGTAGCTGGGACTACAGGCATGTGCCATCACGCCTGGCTAATTTTTACGTGTTTTGTAGAGATGAGATTTTGCTATATTGCCCAGGCTGGTCTTGAACTCCTGAGTTCAAGCAGTCCACCCGCCTCAGCCTCCCAAAGTGCTGGGATTATTGGCATGAACCACTGCGCCCAACAGCAAATATGTTTTGAATGAGTAAATTCTCATAAATGAAGTAGGTGTGAGTATTCTGGTTTCCCAAGTAACAACAGCTGACTTAGCTGTACTCTCACCAGTACTAGTTATGGTTCAGAGCACCTTCCATGGATTTACTCATTGATTCTTCATTACAGCCCTGAGAGAGAGGTGCTGTTATTAGCCCATCTTACAGATGAGGAAACTGAGGCACAGAGAGGTGAAGTCACCTGCCCCAGGTCACACAGCAAATAAATAGCAATGCCTGGATTCCAACTAGGGAGCATCTGGCTCTGGACTCGGGTTCTTCACGGCAGCCCTGAACATCCCCGAGAGGTTCAGAGAGTGGAACGTGCCCAAGATGTCACTACTGTTTGAATCCAGGCAGGCCTGCCTCGCCATCCAGGCTTTCAGCTCCCAGGAAGGGAAGACGGGTTGGGGTTATGGTTGTCCGCTGATTTCTCTTTCATCTTTTCATTTGTCATTTCTCTTTCATCTTTGCAGGCCTGGGCCCCTCACTGCTCTCTCCGTACTCAGATGGGGACACCGACCAGCCCCGGGGCCACTTCCAGCCAGCGGCAGGCTCGGGCCAGGCTGACTGAGCCAGCTCCTCTCCCTGTCTCCCTTCTCCTCCCCTAGAAAGGACCTCAACCACACTCCAAGCCGGCAGCCGACGCACAGGATGGGGGCGCCAGGAGAGGGCCCCCTCTCTCCTCTAAGTGCCCCCTTGCCCACCTCGGGCCTACCTCAGCCCTCACCCCTCTGCCTGCTCCCAATGTGGGGACTCTTTGGGGTGGTCTCAGCTCAGTGACCTCTGGGAGGGGGTCCCTGCCCCCTCCTCCTCCTCTCAGGATTTCTCTTGGGGTTCTCAATACTTGGTTACCTCATTATCCCTTTCGCTGCCTCTCTTGGCTTTATTTTGGGGAATTAGGGGTGGGGAGGGTTAGGGGGTCGTGTCTGTGTTTCCGGGTTCTGGAGAGAACGATGATCCACAGGTCACCGTGATCACGTTTCCTTCTGTCCTTCTTGTATTATTATTTTTATTTTTGTCTATTTCATAATATGGTTTTTAATCACAATGAATTGCCTGGGGTCTGTAAGAATGTGGGACTCTGATCTTTCCCCCCTCCTCAGGTGTCAGTGGGGGGAGGCTCTGGGCCAGACCTTACCCCCAGCGACTTCCCATTGAGGCCAAAGCCCCCCATGCTGCCCGTCTGCTCTGCCTGCCCCTTCCGTTCTGGGCTTCCTGCTGCCCCCAGCTTTGCCTGGACACTGACTTCATTCATGGTTCTCCCACTTCCTCTGCTTCCAAACTATGCAACCTGCAATGTGCTCCCGCTCCGGACTCTATAACCTCTGACCTACACTGGTTCTAGACCACACAACCTTCAGCATGGTCTGGTTTAGACCTCACCTTCTTCTTCTTTTTTTTTTTTTTTTTTTTGAGATGGAATCTTGCTCTGTCACCTAGGCTGGAGTACAGTGGTGTGATTGCAGCCTCCACCTCCTGGGTTCAAGTAATTCTCCTGCCTCAGCCTCCCAAATAGCCAGGACTACAGATGCATACCACCACGCCTAACTAATTTTTGTATTTTTAGTCGAGACAGTATTTCACTTGTTGTCCAGGCTGGTCTTGAATTCCTGACCGCAAGTGATCCACCTGCCTTGGCCTCCCAAAGTACTGGGATTACAGGCTTGAGCCACTGCACCCGGTCCTGTCTTGATCTTGTAATAACCAGTTCTAGAACCAGATCATGCTCTAGTTCTCCTAGATTCTGAACCTCATGACCTGCTCCACTCACTAGTTCTGGACTGTACAACTTCTAGACCTTGCTGCCTTCGTGGTCCTCTGATTCAGCATCTGGTGATCTGCTATTTTCTCTGGTTCTAGAACTGACTTACAAGTGTCTTCTGACACTAGACCTCATCCCGTAATTTCCCTTGGCTCTAGACGTCATAATTTCTAGACTCCTCTTTACTCAAGGTGTGACTCCAAATTACCCGGGGTCTAGAATTCAGCCTTCAATATCTTCTAAAAGCAGACTTTGCCTTATATATTTCCCTGGTTTTAGATATTACAACCCTCAACTCCTAATTCTAGATCTTACGGCTTCCGAATCTCTGTGGTTCTAGATCTCAGACTTTAGGCTTTTTTTATTTAAAAAAATATAGAGATGGGGTTTCACCATGTTGCCCAGGCTGGTCTCGAACTCCTGTGCTCAAGCAGTTCTCCCTCCTTGGCCTCACCAAAGTGCTGGGACTACAGGCATGAACCACTGAGCACAGCCAGGCTTTTTCTAATTCTAGTCCTTATTCTATAAATTCCTCTGCTTTTAAGCCTCACAGCTTCCAACTGCCTTTGATTTCAGATCCAAATTCCTCTGGTTCTATAATTCAGCCTCCAAATGCTTCTGATTCTGGAATCTAGACTTTGCCCTATAGATTCCACTGGTTCTGAATCTGATAACCGCAACTCCCTGATTCCAGACCCCACCCTCCTGAATATATTCTGAGCTTCCCACCCCACTGAGCTTACTCCAGTTTCAACCTTCAGTCTTAAGTCTTCCCATTCCAGACCCCTACCCTCTAGCTGTGCTGCTCCTGGACTTCACGCCTCTCCATTCTCATTGCCTACAATTTCTGTGTCCTAGAACCCCGTCCACTTCCCACCTCAGCCCTCCAGACATGCACTTACCTTGACTTTACCCCAGATGTTTGGGGCACTTGGGGCTCCCTCACCCTTTGCGGGGCTTGCAATCCAAAGACTTCTCCAGCTGCACAGGCACACACAGGCACAGCGCTGCCTGCATATTTCGGGCTGCGGGGAGAGGCCAGGACCCCTCAGCTCTCTGCCACCATCTGTGTGCTCCCCTTACCCCACAGCTTCCTCTCTACAAATGGTGCTGTTCTTGGTCTCCCACAGGAAAAGGCCTCCCCCTCTTAGCCCCATTTACCCTCTTTTTGGAAGGCACTGCTTGCTCTGTTTTGTCAGGGGGTGGCCTGTCCAGATTGGTGCTATGGGGGGGTCTGACACCTCCCTCCCTCCCACAGGAGGTGATGTGGGCCCTAAATGGAGGGAATTGTGCTGGGCTAGGGACTGGACCAGCCACACTGGCTCTGAAACTCACCAGTCTCTATACCACCATAAAGACCTCACCTTGGTAGGCACCGGAGCTCTGTGTATTGTCTCATCTTTTCGATCTCCTCTGGGAGTGTGGGTACACTGAGTGGCTGGGTGTCCATGTTACTCTCTTTCTTTCTTTTTCTTTTTTTTCTTTTTGAGATGGAGTCTCCCTCTGTTGCCCAGGCTGGAGTGCAGTGGCACAATCTCAGCTCCCTGCAACCTCTGCCACCCAGGTTCAAGCGATTCTCTTGCCTCAGCCTTCTGAGTAGCTGGAATTACGGACATGTGCCAGTATTCCCAGCTAATTTTTGTAGTTTTGGTAGAGACAGGGTTTCACTACGTTGGTCAGGCTGGTCTCGAACTCCTGACTTCAGGTGATCTGCCTGTCTCAGCCTCCCAAAGTACTGGGATTGCAGGCATAAGCCACTGTGTCCAGCCCTTTCTTTCTTTCTTTGGAGACAGCGTCTCACTATCTCCCCCAGGCTGGAGTGCAGTGGTACAATCACGGCTCTCTGCAGCCTCCTGGGATCAAGCAATCCTCCCATCTCATCCTTCCCGGTAGCTGGGACTACAGGCACATGCCACCAGGCCCAGCTAATTATTTTCATTTTTTGTAGAGATGGAACCTTGCCATGTTGCCCAGACTGGTCTCAAACTCCTGGGCTCAAGCAATCCTCCTGCCTCAGCCTTCCAAAGTTCTAGGATATAGGCTTGAGCCACCACGCCAGCCCCATGCTACTTTCTGATTCTGTGTGTGTGTGTGTGTGTGTGTGTGTGTGTGTGTGTGTGTGTGCATGCACTTGTGTACCCACATTGTTATTCTGTGTATGTGTGTGGGTCTCTATGACATTCTGTGAACCTGTGTTGCAGGGGGTTGTGATTCCTTCTACACATGCATATTAGTATCTGGGTGAAATGATTCTGCCTTCTATGTGTTTCTGGTTACTTTGGGTTTCTCTTCTTCTGAGTGTGGAAGGTGCTATGATTTTTTTTTTTTTTTGTACCTGCATATGTCTGTATGATGTGATTCTCTATCCATGTGTGAGACTCTTTGATGCTGAAATTCTGGGTACAAATATGTGTCTGTGTGACGTGATTCCCCATAGTTAAGTGAACATGTGTGTGTCCCTAGATTCATGCGCAGGTGGGTGTGTCTGTTGTCATGTACGTCACTTTCATACCCCCCCCACAGGATTGCACATAGGAATTTCTTTAAGGAAGAAAACCACTCTCAAGCCTTTGCACTTCCTGTTCCTTCTGCCTTACATGCCTCTCTCCCTTCCCCTCTCCCCTCACTTGGTTATCTCCTACTTGTATTTCACATCTTGGTTCAGGTACCAGCTACTCCAGGAAGCCTTCCCTCCCTGCCCCAATTGGATAAAGTCCCCCTAAAACCCTCTTTGGAAGTCCCATCACAGCACTAGGTACTCTGCCTGACTCTGAGTATTTGTTTGGTTTATTTGTTTGTTTGTTGTTTTTTGAGGTGGAGTCTCACTCTGTAGCCCAGGCTGGAGTGCAGTGGCACGCTCTCGGCTCACTGCAACCTCTGCCTCCCGGGTTCAAGCAATTCTCCTGCTTTAACCTCCCTAGTAACTGGGACTTTAGGCACACACCATCGTGCCCGGCTAATATTTTGTGTTTTTGGTAGAGACGGGGTTTTTCCATGTTGGCCAGGCTGGTCTTGAACTCCTGACCTCAAGGGGTCTGCCTACCTCGGCTTCCCAAGTGCTGCAATTATAGATGTGAGCCACTGCGTCCAGCCCACTTTGAGCATTTGTAACGGAGTGAATATAAAAGTCCTGCTCTGTGTCAGGCTGTCTGGCAAATGCTGTACTCATGTTATCAAACTCCCCTCTAATCCTATATCATGGGCATAATTATTATCCCCACTTCATAGAGGTTGAAACTGAGGCTCAGAAGAGGTGATCACTTGCCCAAGGTCACACAGTCAGGAAAGGATTTAGCTGGTCAAACCCAGAATTCAAATCCTTTATGGCAGCCTCCTTTTCCCCCAACCCCAAAACAAACAAAACAAACCCAACAAAACAAAAATTTACTAGCCCACCAAGATAGGCTCTGGCACATACAGAGGCAGTAGAGTGGGAAGTAAGGGGGCTGGGTGCAGTGGCTCACGCCTATAATCCCAGCACTTTGGGAGGCTGAGGAGGGAGGATCACAAAGTCAAGAGATCAAGACCATCCTGTCCAACATGGTGAAACCTCATCTCTACTAAAAATACAAAAATTAGCCGGGCGTGGTGGCGTGTGCCGGTAGTCCCAGCTACTCGGGAGGCTGAGGCAGGAGAACCTTGAACCCAGGAGGCAGAGGGTGCAGTGAGCTGACATCGTGCCACTGCACTGCAGCCTGGCGACAAAGTAAGACTCCATCTCAAAAAAAAAAAAAAAAAAAAGGTGGGAATTAAGGACACAGGAATTAGCTGGGATTCCTGATCCTGGCTCTGTCACCTTCTTATGTTGTTGTGACCTTGGTCAAATGTGTTGACCTCTGAAAGTCTGTGACTTCATCTGTAAAATGGAGATGATGCTAATATCTACCCTTTAGGGTGATTGTTAGTTGTGCTTAGGGCCAGTGGGAGAGATGGAGTTAGACTAACAAGAGGTTTGGGAGTGGAATACCTTGTGCTTCCAGGAGGGGAGCCAGAGTATAGCCTTACAGGACTTAGCGCTACAAGAGGGCTTGGGAAGGACGGACAGGAAGGGTGTGTGGTGTTTGGAGGTTGCGGAAGGGGTGGAATCTGGAGATGCTGCCTGAGGTTAGACTATTCAGGGTCTTCTAATCAGGAGTTTGGGTTTTCTCCTAAGGGTACTAGGGCCGTGGAAGGCTGGGAGCGAGGGTATATCATGGTCTTATGTCTTAGAAATATCCCTCCACCGGTCGTGGTAGCTCACACCTGTAATCCTAGCACTTTGGGAGACCGAGGCAGGCGGATAGCTTGAGGTCGGGAATTCCAGACCAGCCTGGCCAACATGTAGTAAAATACAAAAATTAGCCGGGCATGGTGGCAGGCGCCTTGTAATAGCAGCTACTTGGGAGGCTGAGGCCGGAGAATCACTTGAACCCGGGAGACAGAGGTTGCAGTGAGCCGAGGTCATGCCACAGCAGTCCAGCCTGGGCGACAGAGCGTGAGACTCTGTCGGGGGTGGTGTAGGGTGGGGGGGAACCTCTAGCTGCCATGTGAAGCGTAAACGACAGAGGCAGAGTGCATGCAATCAATGCTGTGATCTCAGACAAGAGAATATGGGAAAAGACAAACAGGAGAGTTTGCCAATGCAGGATTTGGGAAGCTGAACACGGAGAAAGGAGATGCTGCAACACACTTATGGTCCTTGCTCAGGACTTGAAATCCAGAGTGCTTTCAGTTAAAAACTCGAAAACGCTGACCCTCTAGGTTGGATCTGTTTTGGCTTGAGAAACCACCCATTTTTCAGATGGGTAACTGAGGCCCTAGAGAGAAGGGGAAGATTTGTTCAAGGTCACACAGGTAATTGACAATAGGGCTCGACGCCCGGGGCCCGCTCCGCGTAGGGCATGGCACTGCCTTGCAAAGCAGCCACACCCGCCAGCGACATTCACAACCCACCCCCCAACCCTAGAGGACAGCGGGGAAATCCCACTTTAAGAATCGAGAAACTTTTTACAGCCTTGGAACACGGTAACTTTGGGAGCAGAGGCCACTCGGGTCTGTTTCCCCGCGCGCCCCTTCTCTCATTCGCTATTGGCTCCTACTAGGGGTACGGTCTGGGTACCCTCTGGTCACCTTGTCCTCCGCGCGCTCTATGGCGAGAGGGACCTGCGCAGGCGCGTGAAGGGTGCCTTCAGGGCCCGCGCTTTACGACACTTGTGCGGCAGCGGCAGCGGCCACCCGGCGCTCCTTCGCGACGGTTCGGCCGGGTGCCGCTGGCGGCCGTTGCCAGGGTGGGGGTCGCTTTGCGGCATGGCGATGGCGGAGGGCGAGCGGACTGAGTGTGCTGAGCCCCCCCGGGATGAACCCCCGGCTGATGGCGCTCTGAAGCGGGCAGAGGAGCTCAAGACGCAGGCCAATGACTACTTCAAAGGTGCGCCCGCCAGGCAGGGAGAGTGGACAGCGGCCGAGGGGTGCCGGGCCCGCGCGGAACCATGGCAACGCGGAGCGGCAGCCTGGGCGCGGGGCAGGCACTACCAAGTGACCGGGCGTGGGGAGGCCTGGGATGGCGTTATCAAGGAGAGGCATAGGGGGCTTCGGAGAGTGATACCTAGGAGTGGCGTGCGGAGCGGGTGCTACTCAGTGGGGGGACTGAGGAGGGCGCCACCAAGTGTGGGGTGAGAGGGGGACCGAAATGAGGGCGCTACCAAACGTGAGGCCTGTAGAGGGCGCTACCAGGCAGTGACATGTGGTGGGGGAGTGAATGATGGCGCTACCGAATGGGGACCCCTAGGGTGGGTGCCGCCAAGTAGTGGGTAGAGGAGGGACAGTCCCAATAGAGAAGGCAATCGTGGGGGTGGGGAATGAATCATTAAATGGAGGGAGCAAGGAAGTAGATTTGGGGTGACCCAAGGAAAAGGAATGTGATGGTGGGGGCCTTGGGAGTGGGGCTGGGGATCCCCAAGAATAGTATCACTTAGAATATTAAGAAAGAGTCAGGTGTGGGGCACCCATTCATTCATTAACTCAACAAATGTTTATTGAGTACCTGTTATGTGCCAAGGACTGTGCTTGACTCTGGGGATATAGCAGTGAATGAGATGGATGTGGCCCTGTCCTTAGCTTGCAATTTTGCAGGTGAATCAGACATGAAAAAAACATTTAAATAAGTAAAATACTTAAATTGTGATGAGTGCTTTGAAAGCAAACCGACAGGGTGTTGAGGTAGGGAATAAGGGTTGGAGGCTACTTTAGATAGGGGGTGGGGGAAGGCCTTTCTGAGCAGGAGGCATTTAAGCTGAAACTCACAGAGGGAGAACTGGGGAGGATGTTCAGGGTAAAGCGGACTGTGTAAAGGCCCTGGGGTGGGGAATGAAAGGACTCTGGCATGGCTGGAGCTTTGGCTAGTTACGGGGAGACTGTTAACAAGATGAGATTAGGACAGAGGCTAGATCATGCAGGGTCTCCTGAGTCATTGCAAAGACTAGTTTGGATTTTTTTTTTTTTTTTTTTTTTTGTTGAGATGTTTCACCCTTGTTGCCCAGGCTGGAGTGCAATGACACCATCTCGGCTCACTGCAACCTCTGCCTTTCAGGTTCAAGTGATTCTTCTGCCTCAGGCTCCCTAGTAGCTGGGATTGTAGATGCACACCACCACGCCCGGCTAATTTTTGTATTTTTAGTAGATACAGGGTTTCACCATGTTGGCCAGGCTGGTCTTGAACTCCTGACCTCAGGTGATTTGCCTGCCTCGGCCTCCCAAAGTGCTGGGATTACAGGCGTGAGCTACCGTGCCCGGCCCTATAAGAGGACACATTGAGTAAGGAGATGGGCCAGTCTGGGCTGGAGAAGAATTTGGGCATGATCAAACTATGGTTGGGAATGGATGAGATCATCTAGGAAGAGGGTCTAGCAGGGGCACTTAGGACAGAACCCAAGCAGAAAAGGGGAAGGCTAAGGAGGAGCACTTAGTGAGGTGGAAAGGAAGCCAGGAAAGGTGTCAGGAAGGCTGAGAAAAGAGAGTGCTTCTAGAAGAAAGAGCTGGTGCCCTGGGTCAGATGCTGCCAAGGCAGGCACTGGCCATTGGCTTTGAGTCTGTGGATGCTGGTGGTGATGTTGACAGGAGCAGTTGTTGGGGAATGATGGGGGTGGTGGCAGCCAGGAGGGCGCTGAAGAGTGAATGGGAGGGGAGGAAGTGCAGACAGCAAATGTTAACAAGTGTTTGGAGTATTTTGGTTCTGAAGGGGAGTGGAGAAATGGGGGGGTGGTGGTAAGAAGAGAACATGCAGTGTCAGGGGAAGATGGGCTTTTTGTAGAAATGGAAGAGAGTCTGGTAGAGATGGAGAACTGATTCTGCATGAGAGAGGGGAGACTTGCAGCAGCAAAACCCTGGAGAAGGTGGGGCAGGAGGGGGAAGCGGGTGGGAAGAGTGAGGGGAGTGGAAAAGATATAGAGCCCTGGAAGAGAGCCAGGCAAAGTGTGGAGAAGTTTGATCTGGTGGCAGCAGTGAGAGGGAGGTAGGGCCAGTGAGAGATGAGGCCAGAGGCAGAGCCTTGAAAGACAGAGTGGGAAGCATGGGTGTTGTCCTGAGGGTGGTGGATGCCATGGTTCAATTAGTGTTCAGAAAAGATCCCTGGCTGCCATGCAGATACTGGATGCCAGGGTAAGACAGGAAGGAGACTAGATTGGTGGACAGGTGAGGGGTGGTGATCGCCAACCCGGCTGGTGGGACAGAAATAGCTTCAAGAAGTGTTTCAGAGAGGAAGTGAGAGTGGCTGCCTGGAGAGAGGGTGGACGGTACTCCAGGCAGGAAAAAAAAAAAAAAAAAGGTGGCAAAGTCCCAAAGGCAATCGGAGCTTGGCGTGGAGGCCGTGAGTGGGGCTGCAGTGTAGGGGCTGGAGGAGGTTATGATGAGGCTGCAGGGAGCAGATTGTGAAGAGAAGAGCCATAGGGAGGAGTCAGGGCTTTCTGGGGTGGGGGTGGGGCTTCTGGGGGAGCCCTGGGAGTTTCTGAGTAGGGAAAAGAAGGTTTGTGCTTTAGGAACACTCCTCTGGAGGGACAGGACGAGAGGCTGCGAGGTCAGGTGGAGGCTGAGGCCGGAGCCTGGGCAGGAGAGGCCAGGCCAGGGCTGGGTGGGACTGGAGGGTGAGAAGGGAGTGGCTGGATCTGAGAGATGCTCAGGAGGCTGACTTGGCTGAAGAAGTGAAATGACTGCTGAGCTTTGGGGGTTGAGTCCAGGTCGAGGCTCAGTGTCAGCTGGGTGAAGGAGTGGAAGGTAGACTTCCCTGGGATGGGAGCAGCCTGCATGGGGGTTGCTGCTGAGGTCAGGTCAGAATTCTGGGCCACAGCAGCCGCTGGGAGGAGCCCGTTGCCCCCCAGGACCTGGGATCCAGGCTCTCAGGAGTCCTGGGGCTGGGCAGCAGCCAGAGGGGCCTGGCACTGAGCTGGTGGAGGAGAACGGCCCTGCTGGCCCAGGCCCCTCCCGTCTGGCAGGCAGTAGCAGGCACAGAGCCCCAGGCTCCAGGGCTTTGGGAATAACAATAAAAAGAATAATTACAGCTCACCTTAATTGAGCCTTGTGGTAGCCAGGTAAGCCATGGGGTTTAATCCTCCCCAGGGGCTGGGTGATGGCTGGGAGTGGCCCTGTTTGTTTTATAAAGGAAGCAAGGCTCAGAGAAGCGAAACCACTTGCCCAAGGTCAGAGTGTGTGAGCAGCAGGGCCCGGATATCCCCTTCCTCTACACGTGCTTGGCTCCCAAGTTCAGGTTCCTCTCAGAGGCATCCTGGCCCTGTTGAGGAGAAGAGAGGTCCCGGGATCAGAGGACTGTCCACTCAACTGTGGCTGGTTGCTCTGTAAGTTGAGGTCTATTCCAGAAGTCTTGGGGGCAGAGCCTGGTCCCCATCTCAGGTCTGATTCCAAAGGACGTGTCTCAACTCTCTTCCCCTCTCTCTGGGCCTCAGTGCCCCGCTTGTGGAAAAAGGTGGGGGTGGGAGCTTATGCTTAACCCCTAAGAGACTCCAAGTTTAAGAGCTCGTGCAGAGGAAGCAGGTCATGGTTGAGAGCTCAGGCTGCCTGAGTTCAAACCCTGTGTCTTCCGCTACCTGCTCAGTGATGCCTGGACAAATGACTTAACCTCTCTGTGCCTCTGTTTCCTCACATCTAAAATGGGGAATGTCTTGAAGCTTAAATATGCTCCTGTTGGTAAAGCGCATAGAATAGGGCCAGGTTATGGCATGTGGATCGAACCCTGGAGTACAGGCTCCTCCCATTTCCTCTTATTCCCTTCACTTCCTCCCTTTAGTCATTCATGCACTCACTTCTTCTGATCGCTTCGTTTGCTGCAGCCAGTTTTCTTACATGAGTTCATAAAACCCTCACAGCCATCCAGTGAGGCAGAGCTCAGAAAGAGGGGGCTGTTTGCCAGTGGCCTTGTGTTAGAGATCTGCAGAGCTGGGTGTCAGGCCCTGAGACTCCATGCTCCCCTCCCTGTACCACTCGAGTAACAGCTTCCCTGGCAGGAATGCTGGCCAGGCAGCCTCTGGACCACAGCCAGTAGCCCTGAAGGAGTCCTCGAAGGCACTGGCATTCCAGGGAGGGTCGGTCAGATCTGGGCTGCCTGGTTCTGCCCTTGCTTGTTTCTGGGAAGTCCCGGGCCCTGCCCTCCTGGGGCTCACGGCTCTGGAGGGACACACTCATTATCTAATGGTGACAAGGAGAGTGGACATGGCTGGCACAGGAGAACCCAGGGGCTGTGGCAGCCCAGTCTCTAAGGCTGTGCAAGCCTTGACTCTCCTGCCTGTCAAATGGGTATGAGGGAGGAATCAAGGCTGGCTCTGTAGGTGCAGACAGGGCATTTGACCTTGAACAAGACCTCCATGGCTTGTCTGTAAAATGAGCATCAGATGGTCCTTACTCAAGTAGAGATGAGGATTCCACAGGTCAGGCTGTACAGTGCAGGGCACAGCTGTAGCTCATCTCAGATAAAATCCAACCTCTCCTCCTTGCCAGATGTCACATTCTGTCACTCCACACTTAGAACATCAATGCCCGGGCCTCGCTGTGGCTGCTCGGGCCCTAGGGATCTATCCCACCAGCCTCCCTGCCTCACCTGTCTTCCCCCTGCCTACTCCACCCAGCCACCCTAGCTCTCACTGGCCCTCAGACAAGGGTCACCCCTCTCTGGGCGTCCACCTGGCCCTGGGCCTCAGCATCTGCTCTTCTTCCTATCAAAGTGCTCTTCCCTCAGTCTGCTGCTAGTGCCCTGCTTGGGGCTGGATGGGTGGGTGGGCGAGTATGTGGAATCTGTTCATTCCTGGAGATTGTGGCCGAGAGGACAAGCCCTGAGCTAGGTTAGTTGGGACAGGCAGGAGGGGTAGGCTGAAGAGACGTCTCTGGGCTTAGCGTGGCTCTCAGCTTCCCCATCTGTGAGCGGGGAGACTGGCCGCCACCCAGCCCAGGGCCTGTCCTCGCAGGGTTGGAGCACTGCCTCATCCCTCTTTCCATCTCCACAGCCAAGGACTACGAGAACGCCATCAAGTTCTACAGCCAGGCCATCGAGCTGAACCCCAGCAATGCCATCTACTATGGCAACCGCAGCCTGGCCTACCTGCGGACCGAGTGCTACGGCTACGCACTGGGAGATGCCACGCGGGCCATTGAGCTGGACAAGAAGTACATCAAGGGTTATTACCGTCGGGCTGCCAGCAACATGGCGCTGGGCAAGTTCCGGGCCGCGCTGCGAGACTACGAGACGGTGAGCTGGGGAGTGGGCCAGGCCTGGTATCTGAGCCAGGCGGATGTCGCGGGCTGGGCTGGCAGGGGCGGGTGTGAGGGGCCGTTCACACCTCTGCTCACTACTCACTCAGCCAGCAAGTGCCCAAGGGGCATTGGCCCAGGCCACAGCTCTGCTCAGCCATCTCATACTTTGTGACCCTGGGCCAGTTACCCCGCCTCTGCGCCTTCCTTTCCACATCTGTGAAATGAGGAGAACAAGGGGTCAGCCTCAAGCGTAGCTGTGAGGAAAAGTGAGCTTCTGCTTTTCCCATGAGTAGACCAGTGCCCGGCACGGGGTTGGTGTCCTGTGATGCTTCACCTGCTGGTTATTGTCGCCGTTAGTACCAGTGCTGGACAGGAGCCACACCCCCTTCCTTCTTCTAGTGGAGCTTGTCTTTCAGGGGCAGGGAGAAGACCCACCACTGGATAGGTTAACAAGATAATTGCAGGTGATGATCTGCACTTTGCAGAAAATAGAAAGGGCATTCCAGCGTGGTGGCCCTCAAAGGTAATCCCAGCACTTTGGCAGGTCGGAGTGGGAGGATTGCTTGAGCTCAGGAGTTTGAGGCAAGCCTGGGCCACATAGGGAGGAGACCTCATCTCTACAAAAAATATAAAAATTAACCAAGCATGCTGGCACACACCTTTAGTCCCAGCTACTCAGGAGGCTGAGGCAAGAGGATCACTTGAGCCCAGGAGCTCAAGGCTGCAGTGAGCTGTACTCTCGCCACTGCACTCCAGCCTGGGTGACACAGTGAGACCCTGTCTCAAAAAAAAAAAAAGAAAAGAAAAAGTAGGAAGGGTGATACGCTGCCAGGGACAGCAGACGGGATATATGTGATATGCTGATGGGGGGGGACCTAGGGCACAGTGAGAATTCGCTAGTGCCCTCACCCACCTGATGATACTCCTGAGGGCACGAGGCCCTGCAGAGTGAGCACACACCTTCACACCAGGTGTGCTCAGCACCTTCCTTCAGGGAGGCTGGCGGAATCATCGCAGGACCCTGAGAGGGGGAAACAGATTACTCCCGTTGCACAGATGAGGAAACTGAGGCCCCAAGGGGTGAAGTCACCTGCCCAGTGACCCCCACCTGGTTAGTGGCAGAGCTAGGATTTGAACCCAGGAGGCCTGGCCCTCAGGGCCTTATCTCTCCCATTTCAGAGTCCCCTTCGTGAGACTTGTCCTGCGAGGGGGGTCAGTGCAGCAGGGGCTTGGTCAGTGTGTCCCGAGTGGATTGTTATCCTGCCCCCACCCGGCACTTCCTCCTTCCGTTGCAACCATCACACTTGGAGCTGTTTCTGTCGTGTAGAGAGGGGCAACTGAGGAGCTGAGAACTGAGAGTCTGCAGTTGTTGGGGGGCTGAGAGCACAAGTCTGCCGTCAGTGGGAGCCAGCTCAGACAGCTGGACTGGCTGCTGGCCACTGGCCTGGGTGGAGGGTGGCCTTCAGGCCAGGTGAAGGCTTGAGCCAAGCATGGGGCCAGGGGACACATATCAGGATGGGGGTGGAGATGTGGTGGGGATTTGGGGTGACACCTAGGAGGGCGGGGGCAGGGGCAGCAGAGCAGAACCATTCTTGGCCAAGCCCCTCCCTCGTTGTCTCTTGGTGTCCTAATCTAGAAAATGGTGACAGGAGGAGTGGCCACCTCCTGGGTGGCTGTGGGTGTTATGACGTGGTTGAGTAAAGGTCACTGGGGCTGCAGGGCTCCATAATGAGTAACCAAGAACAGTCGGTGTTAGATTGGGGCAGGGCTCCAGGTGGGAAGGGGCCCTGGGGAGACAGTGGGGCAGAAGAGAGGAGCCCCAAGGACAGGTTTAGGGCAGGGTCTTCGTCCTGTGTGGGGCTTCAGGAGCTTCTTTCCTCATGGTAAGGAGCAAGGGCTCTTTTCAAGGCTCTGGCCCAGTCTAGGGCCCATCCCTACATACTCCCTAAGGCTGGACTGGTTGGTTCCAGCCGTCTTGTGGGTGTGCCACGTCTGAGCTGTGTCCCAGGCCTGGCAGATGGCAGGGAGGGTTGAGGGGGTGGGGAATTCAGAGTCTTCTGAAGAACACCCAGCATCTAAATTGTCATGGCCCGTTTCCCCATGAGGGCTCTCCCAGCAGCATTGGGGCCCCCCGCATGAGCCTGAGGGCTTACCTGTCACCAGGCTATCCACATACCTACAGGCCTTCAGCCCTGCTCCCTTCTGCACAGTTCCTCAGGCTCCATGTGTCCTGGGGCAGCTCGTCTTCCCAAGACTCTGCCTCCTGCTTGCCAGATGCTAGAGTTTCCTCTTAGACCAGGAGCTCGCCAGGGAAGCAGAGCAAAGAC
Source organism: Sapajus apella (assembly GCF_009761245.1). Taxonomy (NCBI): domain Eukaryota; kingdom Metazoa; phylum Chordata; class Mammalia; order Primates; family Cebidae; genus Sapajus; species Sapajus apella. The sequence goes on along the minus strand of NW_022437070.1, from coordinate 1,725,118 downwards.
ATAACCTTGGCCTTGGGTGAGGGAGCCCCTTAGCCTCAGTTTCCTCAGCTGCCAGCTCACTCTCGGCCCAGCACTGCCAGGAGCCCTTTGTGTGCCTGAATTCAAGCTGAGGCCTAGAGAGGGAAAGTCCTTCCTCCAAGGTCACCCGGCAGGGAAGTGGCAGAGCTGAGACTTGAACCCCCAGTCCATGCTTGTGACTGTTCCTGGGCCACAGCCAGTTGAATGACTTTAGCACTTTTCTCCTCATTAAATAGAAAAAGAAAAAACGGTTCATTGTTTGGAGGAAGTGTGTATCAGTATTGTTTTGTGAAACACTGATCAGATGTGTGTTGGGTGTGTTATAAAAATCCCTATTTTACGTGTGGGCTGCAGGCAGAGGTCTGAGATCAGCAGTGCAGGGGTTGGAGGGGCAGGCTCTGGGCTCAGGACGTCTAGGCTCACAGCCAGCCCAGATTGGATAGCAGCTGTGTGGCTTTCAGTACCTTTTCTCCCAGGCCTCAGTGTCCTTATCTGTTAAAGGAGGTGAGAATATAGGAATAACAACCAAAGTGTTTTTTCTTTCTTTCTTTCTGTTTTGAAACTGTCTTACTCTGCTGCCCAGGCTGGAGTACAGTGGCACAAATCTCAGCTCACTGCAACTTCCACCTTCTGGGTTCAAGCGATCCTCCCACCTCAGCCTCCCAAGTACCTGGGACTACAGGTGGGCATCATCATGCCCAGCTAATTTTTGTGGAGATGGGGTTTCACCATGTTGCCCAAGCTGGTCTAAACTCTTAGGCTTAAGTGATTTGCCTACCTTGGCTCCCCAAAGGGCTCAGATTACAGGCAGGAGCCACCACACTCGGCCCCAAAGTGTTTTTTCTGTTCTCTGATTCAACAATTAACACAGAAAGTTTCTGTGACTGCTGGTCACCAAAGGGAGTGGGGATTTCCTCCTACCCACAGCCAAGCAGTGGATTCTGCAGTGGACACCAGCTGGGTGTTACCTAATTAAATTAATTCTGCCTCTGTCTGTCTAGAGATAGCATTAGATTACACAGGTTGAGGACTCAGTCCCCACTCGTCCCTCTTTTCTGATGCTGATCACAAGACCTAGGTTATTTGCCAGTGATTCTGACTGACTGGCTATTAATTAGGGTTCCTGTGACCCACTCCTTGGGTTCAGTTAATTTGCTAGAGAATTCCCTCAGAGAATTCAGGGAAACACGTTTACCAGTTTATTATAAAGGATGTAACAAAGGATACAGATGAGGAGATGTGCGGGTGATGTGTAGGATGGAGTGCAGGGCTTCCGCACCCCCTCCTTGTGCACCACCCTGCAGGAACCTCCATCTATTCAGAAGCTCCGTGGACCCAGTCCTTTTGAGTTTTTATGGAAGCTTCATTATATAGGCATGATTAATTATACCATTGGCCATTGGTGATCAGCTTAACACCTTCAACCCTTCTCCCCTCCCAGAGGTTGTAGGGTGAGGCTGAAACATTCCAACCTTACAGTCCCACTTTGGTCATTCCAGTGACCAGCCCCCATCCTGAAGCTACGTAGGGGTGGCTAGCCATTAGTCAACACGTGAGCAAACAAAAATATCACTTTGGAGATTCTAAAGATTTTAGGGGTTGTGTACCAGGAAACAGGATGTGATGAATATCAAACCTATGTTTCACAGTACCACAGTCTACCCGTGCTCTTCAAACACAGTTTCCTAATACCAAAACAATATACAACTCAAAAGGTGCTACTGGCCAGTTTGTTACTAGAACTCCATTCAGTCATTAGTAATTAGTCTAGTCCATCATATTATATGATTATGTCTCCCAGGGTGAGACCAGTCAGGTCTGCAGGTTTTTCTTCAACCTTGTCAGTTTCCAAAAGCAGGCGTGATCTCAGCAAATACATAGCTTCCCCCTTTCAGGCATTAGGTGTAATTGAGGTAAGAGGCAGTGTCACCTCTTGCTCTGAGCCTCTTTCAGAGTATTAATGTAATACTTGATTTTTCTTAATTCATAACTCATTTATTCATTTCTTTACCCTCAGTTCCTGTTCCCCTGTCTCTTCATTCACACCTGTTTTCCTAAAGGAAGAAACTGAGGCAAAATTAATATAAGTAGAGATTTTATTTGGGTCAAGGTTGAGGACCAGCCTGGGAGCCACTTCCACATTACCTTGGGAAATGCTCCAGAGAGCAGATAGGCTCAAGCTTTTAAAGGCAAAAGGATAAATCAGGAGAGCAGTGATTACAAAGGGTGTTTTTCAGGAATTCTCATTGGTTTACAAAAATAACATTGATTAGTACTTGGTTCTGGGTTGCTCAGTTACAGGGTGTAAGTTACAGCATCCATGTATGGCGTTGTTAGGTTGATGTGTAGCTGTTTGTGGCATCGGTCAGTCTCAAGTCCACAGAGTAAGTGGCTTTGGGGGATGAGTATTTTTCTCAAGCTGGGGAGTGAGACATGACTACGCTCTGATTCCAGTTCCTCTGTGGGCTTGATCATTTAAAGGGGGTTTGCATTATTCAAGAAAAAGCTTCTTTTCTTTCTCATTTTTCTCTTGTAATAAAAATCTTTCTTCTTGAAAACAGTGATCAAAGTCTGAGTGTCAGGGTCCACCTCGTCATTGGGAAGGCTCACTCCAGGACAGTCCTGTTCCATGTGGGGAGCGGGGAGGAGATGGCTCAGTGAGGAATTTTCAGTGTCCAAAAGCTGAATTAGGATGGCCTTACAGGGTGGCAACAAGAAGACCTGAATCAAGCCACTGATTTATACAGCTGCTGCTGCGCGTTGAATCATCTCTAGGCTGCAGAATACCATGATTTTCGTTTTCTTGGAAGAAGCAAAACAATAAGATTAGTAATTTAAATAGTAGAAATATAATGCACATAAGGATTATAATGAAACAGAATGTATATGCCAGGATGAAAAAAAGAGCCTTTTCCAATTAGGGAGCCAACTGAAAAACATCATGAGGAAAATTAGACCCAGCTTCTGCTTTGAGTTCTTGGCGTGGCCAAGACAGAATTCAAGACTCAGTACAAATGGTAGGCAAATAATAGCCAAACACAATGGTCAGGGCTGGAATCTAAACACACGTGTGCTACTGAGGCATAACTGTTCTGTCTCCAGTCCCTCAGTTTTACCAAAGACAGATCATAGCAGGACCGCGTTTTTCTCAAAATAAGTTTTAGTGTTATACTTTATTTGTATAAAGTACAGCAAGATTAGTAACTAACCATATAGACTCCTTTTACATTGACTTTCCTGGAACTTTTTAATGAGGAATTTCAGATGAGACTTTTTGTTTGTTTTTTAACAACCTTGCTCTGTCCACCCAGGCTGGAGTGTAATGGCACGATCTCAGCTTACTGCAGCCTCTACCTCGTGAGTTCAAGCAAGTCTCCTTCCTTAGCTCCTGAGTAGCTGGCATTACAGGCATGTGCCACCACACCCAGATAATTTTTGTTTTTGTTTTTGTTTTTTTTTTTAAATTTTTGTATTTTTAGTAGAGACAGGGTTTCACCATGTTGGCCAGGCTGGTCTCAAACTCATGACCTGACATGGTCCGACCACCATGGCCTCCCAAAGTGCTGGGATTGCAGGATGAGCCACTGCTCCCGGTGCTCCCGGCCTAGATTAGACTTTTAAAAGCCTCTTGAAGCTGTGAAGCCAAACCAAAGATTCACCATCAGACTGTACAAATTAGATGAATTTCTCTCTTCTTGAGGTCCCAAAATATCTTGAGGTTCCTAGGCCAATCCGAAAATGAGTTTTTTTTTTTCTTTCTTTTTTTAAGACAGTTTCTTGCTCTGTTGCCCAGGCTAAAGTGCAGTCGTGCAGTCATGGCTCACTGCAGCCTTGACTTCCTGGGACCAAGCAATACTCTCACCTCAGCCTCCGTAGTTGCTGGAACTACAGGCATGCGCCACCAAGCCCAGCCAATTTTTGTATTTTTTATAGAAACAGGGTTTCACCATGTTACCCAGGCTGGTCTCAAACTCCTGGGCTCAAGCAGTCTGCCTGCCTCAGCCTCCCAAAGTGCTGGGATTACAGTCTTGAGCCACCGCCAACCAAAGTAACATTCTTTACTTACTGAAAGGTCGGGGACCTTGTAAGGGAACTGTGTAGGTTACATACCAGACCACTACTTTTTCCATGTCATTGGGTTTGTAAAGTCAGCCCCAATCTTTGAAAGCAGTCGGGTCGTATCTGAAAATACGCTATTCCAGTCAAAGCCTTGTTGGTAAAATAACCAGTGTTTTCAGTGTGTCCTGTTACAAAAGGAAACATTCTTATTGTTTTCTTATGCAAACAACTATATTGCAGTAAAATAAGAATATTCATGAATAGTTTGTGAATTCTGGAGAAATTAGCTAGAGAGAAAGGTATATGTTTCAGTTTTGCTCACAAAAATATACTTTACCGGCCACGGGTGTGGTGGCTCACCCCTGTAATTCCCAGCCCTTTGGGAGGCCAAGGCAGGAGAATCACTTGAGCCCAGGGGTTCAAGACCTGACTGGGTAACACAGTGAAACCCTGCCTCTATTAAAAGATAGTTATAGTTATTATTATGTTTTTAAATAAAATAAGAAATATAACCGGGCATGGTGGCACATGCCTGTAATCCCAGCTACTCGGGAGGCTGAGGCACAAGGAGAATTGCCTGAACCCAGGAGGCGGAGGTTGCAGTAAGCCAAGATTGTGCCACCACACTCCAGCCTGGGCAACACCGCACTCCAGCAGACAGTGAAATCCTGTCTCAAAAAATTAAAAAAAAAAAGTTTTTAATGAGTAAAATAAAAGTAAAAAGCAAAATAAAATATATGTGTATACTTTACCCAATTGTTACAAGCTGTAAATAGCTCAAAAGAAGAGAATTTTCTTAACCCTGGAAAACAAAACATAAAAAGAATCAGCATTGTTTCAAACAGAAAGCCATAAAAATCACTTCAGTCCTCCATCAGTTCTGGCCTATGAACAAATAATTAATTTTTGTTCTACTTGATACTCTATTAAAAATCTTCATGAACCATCATCTTTTTGTTAGAGTTCTGAAAGTTTTTACCAAGTTCAATAGTATAATCCCCAAAGTTATCAGAAACCATTATTATTGTAAAACAATAATTGTTTGTATATGACGAAGGACTTAGAATAGCTATGGTTAAAGACTCAAGTGACCAGGAAATTTGGTTATTTCTACGTCATGCAGTTTAACATTACAGTCAGAATTATGGCCAGGTGCGGTGGCTCACGCCTGTAATTCCAGCACTTGGGGAGGCCAAGGTGGGCAGATCATGAGAGGTCAAGAAATAGAGACCATCCCAACCGACATGGTGAAACCCCATCTCTACTAAAAATACAGAAATTATCCAGGCATGGTGGTGTGTGCCTGTAGTCCCAACTACTCAGGAGGCTGAGGCAGGAGAATCGCTTGAACCTGGGAGGTAGAGGTTGCAGTGAGCTGAGATCGAGCCACTGTATTCCAGGATAGGTGACAGAGCGATACCCCATCTCAAAAAAAAAAAGGCTGGGCGAGGTGGCTCAAGCCTGTAATCTCAGCACTTTGGGAGGCCGAGTCGGGGAGATCACCTGAGGTCAGGAGCTCAAGACTAGCCTGGCCAACATGAAGAAACCCCTTCTGTACAAAAAATACAAAAAATTAGCTGGACATGGTGACACGTGCCTGTAATCCCAGCTACTCAGGAGGCTGAGGTAGGAGAATCGCTTGAACCCAGGAGGTGGAGGTGGAGGTGAGCCGAGCTCGCACCATTGCACTCCAGCCTGGGCAACAAGAGCGAAACTCGGTCTCAAAAAATAGTAATAATAATGATAAAATAAATAAAACCCTTTTAAAAAAAATCAGAATTATAACTGATAACATAGACCAAGACACAGTTTTGTTTTTCAGAAATCTATACAATTTTATAGCATATACTAATTACATTCATACAAATACAACAAAAAAGATCAACATCATTTCCTATGTGACAATACTTCCCTTACAGTTTTTACATCCCAAATAAGCCTAACATGTTCTCTCTTGGACTTCCACGGGCCCCAGCATCAAAAGTTAGTTCGAGGTCAAAAAAAGCTTAATTTTAGAATATGAAATTTGATGATTTTTTTTTTTGAGACAAAGTCTCATTCTATGGCCCAGGCTGGAGTGCATTCACACAATCTTGGCTCACTGCAACCACTGCCTCCCGGGGTCAAGTGATTCTTGTGTCTCAGCTTCCGCTGGGATTATAGGCATGTGCTACCACACCCAGCTAAATTTTTTTGTATTTTTAGTAGAGATGGGGTTTTGCTCTGTTGGCCAGGCTTGGTCTTGAACTCCCTGTCTCAAGTGATCCGCCTCAGCCTCCCACAGTGCTGGTATTACACGTGTGAGCCACCACACCCAGCCCTGAAATTTGATTTTGTAAACCCTGCAAATGTGTCAAAGGTTTAAAACACTTAATCAAAATAGGATCACACATCACTTTGAAATAATAGTCATTTATTTAGCCTAAGCGATAATTAGATTTCAAAAACCAAAACCTTTACTCTTTGGTAGAGAGGAGACTCAGTTTCCCAAACAATCAAAAGACCAAATAGAGACAGCATAAGATCAACAGAATCTTTCTCTCCCCTCCTTTTTCTTTTTTTTTTATTTTTTATTTTTGTTTTTTGTTTTGCAATTTACCCAAAGGTAAATGAAAAATCTTTTATTATCTCTTATTATTACTACACCAAAATATTGTTCAAAAGAGAAAGCCAAATTCTCCCTTTGCATCAGTGTATTATTTATGATAAAACTAATTTTAATAAAACCTTATAAACAAATTTATCCAATCTCAATCAGCTTTGACCCTATAAGATTTCCATGAATCTTTTATAATCTCTTACAAATTTTTCTATTCTTTTTTCCCCCAACTTTCCATAGCTATTCAGTTTATCACATTTTTTTCCCTTCTTTTATTCCTTCAAATTAATACAACCTTTAAATTACCTCTCAACTAGATAAAATTACTTTTCCTTTAACAAAACCACATCCTCTGTCCTGTGTTTTTTTTTTTTTTTTGAGACGGAGTTTCGCTCACGTTGCCCAGGCTGGAGTGCAATGGCGCGATCTCGGCTCACCGCAACCTCCGCCTCCTGGGTTCAGGCAATTCTCCTGCCTCAGCCTCCTGAGTAGCTGGGATTACAGGCACGCACCACCACGCCCAGCTGATTTTTTTTGTATTTTTAGTAGACGGGGTTTCACCATGTTGACCAGGATGGTCTCGATCTCTTGACCTCGTGATCCACCTGCCTCGGCCTCCCAAAGTGCTGGGATTACAGGCGTGAGCCACCGCGCCCGGCGTCCTCTGTCCTGTGTATAACCTTCTTTACCAAACCTACATCTTAGACATTCTGTATATAGAATTGTTTCCCTTGGTTATCATATATTAGAATTTTAACTCTTAGTAACCTTAATTCATAGCAAAAGCCTAAGAAGTAAGCATTTTTTATCACCTTGTGGAAGCAGAGTACTTCAGGTATCAGGGTAACCAGTTTCTTATTCACACCTTTCTGGCTGAGCAAGAGTCCTTGCTGGTCTTCTTCCTAAGGAAGGCCCTTTGAGACTGCAACACGTCACGCATGGAAAAATGTCCCAACACCTCTGCAGCCTGGTTGCCTGCAGAACCCAGTGGGTCGGGGTGGGAGGGCAATTTTCTCTTCTCTCTGGGACAAGAGGACTCACCCTCGTGCAGCTTTTGATTTGGAACTAACAGGAATAGGTCACAGATGAAAAGACAAGTCTGAATTACAAGCGGTCGGAAGCAGCTGCAATTTAAAAAGGATGCTGTGTGATTTCAGCCCAGAAGGGCAGCCCCCAGTGCCGGAATGCCAGTACCATGACCCGGGTCTCCTGCTGTGAAGCAGTGGTGAAGGCAGTTTTCTTTTTTCCCCCGAAACCTGAATCCCTTGCTCGTATACAAAGATGGAAACCTTCTAGAAAAGGAGGGTTAGAAAGAACCACTCACATAAAATCTAGACCTCACCTGACAAGTGAAGGTGTCTGGATTCAGGAGCACTCACCCTTTGCCCCCAGTGAGACCTGTGGAGTTGGAGTAACACAGTGGGTTTGTTCTGGTACTGAATAGGGAGTCCAGGAACGCCCAGTGTCTGAGGAGTCGCTCTGAATCCTGCTCACGGGGCCAGAAAACATTGACAGAACTGTAGAAACTGAGGCAAAATTAACATAGGCAGAGTTTATTTGGGCCAAGAGGGAGAGAATCATAGCCCTGGAAACACTTTGGGTTACCTTGGGAAGAGCACTGGAGAACAAGGGAGAGCCTTGAGGTTTTTTGTTTTTGGGTGTTTTTTTTTTTTGGGGATGGAATCTTACTCTGTCACCCAGGCTAGCGTGCAGTAGCACTCTCATTGTTCGCTGCAGCCTCAAACTCCTGGGCTCAAATGATCCTCCCACCTCAGCCTCTCAGGTAGCTGGGCCTGCAGGTACACACCACGATGCCCAGCTAATTTTTTTTCTTTTTCGTAGAGATGAGGTCTTGCTGTGTTGCCCAGGCCAATTTCGAACACCTGGACTTCTGCCTCTACCTCCCAAAGTGCTAGGATTACAGGTGTGAGGCACCATGCCTGGCCTGGTTGAGCTTTTAAAGAAAAAAAGGACAAATCACAAGAAGGATGATTATAAGAGGTGTTTTTCAGAAATTCTCATTGATTTATAGAAATAACATTGATTAATAATTGGCCATCCATGGTGAAACTAGAGGGTATGAGGTGAGATGTCTGTGGCTGGTGGCAGCCTAGAGTCCATGTAGCACGTGGCTTCAGGAGATGAGTACTTCTCTCAAGTGAAGAGTGGGATCTGACTGCTCTCTTATTCCGGTGCGTCTCTGGGCCTGACAATTTAAAGGGGCTCACCAGATAAAAGGTTTCTTTCCTTTCTCATACCCACCCTTTTCAAAGGGACATTAGAATTGACCACTGCGCTGGGTCCAGGTTGTAGGCAGCAATACTCGTCTAGCACATGCCTCCCCTCAGATCGCTTCCATTCAGATAGGGTACAGTTACATAGGTGAGGGACTAGTGGGCTATTTTTACCACCAGCCTATATAACTGCATTCACTGTTAGCCCCAGTTTTGCCAGATGGTGTGAAAGCACAACCCACTCCCATCTGGCTCTTTGGAATTCTGACATAAGGTTTAAAAACATAGTCATGGTTTCTTAGGAATTATCCGTGCTTCCAGCACTGTAGCTGTACCCGGGGTACTAGGACCGCTACATGCAGTAGGGGAAAGAAAGGTGAGGTGACGAGGGGAAGAAAGAAAAAAGGAAATTTTAGAATCAGTGTGCCAGGGTGTTTCTCCCTTGGCTAGAAATGCACGGTGACACCAGCATCTTCGCCAGCCCCTCTTCCTCAGGTTCTGCATGTCATGTTGCAGCTTGGGGAGTCTGAGGAGTTTGACTGAAGCAGGGATCAGAAGGTGGCCCGCCAGGAGTGAGCTGGAGATGCCCAGTCTCTCTTGCTTTAACATAGAGGACGGGATTAAAGGCTTAGGGAAATTGGAATGCTCGAGTGGATTTGTCACTTAAAACCCACTCACCCACACCAGAGGGTCTAGAGAACACAGCTTTCACTGATACTTTGAGAAACAGATTTGCGAGGGAGCCTCGGCATCCCTAATTGCTCCTCTCTGCAGGCTGGACCTTACAGTGGGAACTGCGGTCACTAGGTAGGAAAACTTAAACACAGTGGGAACAACTGGATCCCGGGGAGGCAGGGGCCAGGTGTCAGCACTCAGCTGCTGAAGGCAAGATGTCTGTAACGGACACGGAAGCAAATCCACAATCAGAATAATCTGACTGTTGTGCCCAATCAGAATAGAGGTTTATGAGGGCCTGGTGGTGAATGGAGTTTTAGCTCAGGTCTGACTCTCAGTGGATTGAGTGGGTCCATGGACCCCTCCCGTGGTTATTTCCCCAGTTCCAGCTGCATAATTGGAATAAATGTACACAGCAGCTGGCAGAAAATCCCCACATTGGTTCCCTAAGCTGTGAAGTAAGGCTGTTATGGTGGGAAAGGCCAAATGGAAGCCATAGAGCTGCCTCTACCTAGGAAAATTATACAATTAAAAACAGCAGCCCATCCCTGGAGAGATTGCAGAGATTAGTGCCACCATCAAAGACTTGAAAGATGAGGGGTGTTGAGCCTACCCACATCCCCACTCAGCTCTCGTGTTTGGCCTGTGCAGAAGACGGGTGCATCCTGGAGAATGGCAGGGGACTATCGTGGGCTTCACCAGGTGGTGACCCCCGTTGCAGCTGCTGTACCATGTGATTTCATTGCTTGAGCAGGTGAGCGCATCTCTGGGACCTGCTCTGCAGCTGCTGATGTGCCAAGTGTCCTATTCTCCATCCCTCTCCACACAAGACCCACCAGAAGCGGTCTGAGCTCAGCTGGCAAGGCCAGCGCTCACCTTCGCTGCCTGCCTCAGGGACATGTCAGTCCTTTAGCCTTGTGTCAGTTTCATTCACAGGGATCTTTTCTTTTTTAAAATTTTTTAATGAAAGTTTTTATTCATTTGTTATTTTTTTATTTCAGTAGCTTTTGGGGTATACATGGTTTTCGGTTACATGGACGAATTGTCTAGCGGTAAAGTCTGAGATTTTAGGGCACCTATCACCCAAGTAATGTACACTGTACCCAGTACATAGATTTTTACCCGTCACCCTCATCCCACCCTCTTCCTTCTAAGTCTGCAGTTTCCATTATACCACTCTGTATGCCTTGCATTACCCATAGCTTAGCTCCCACTTACAAATGAGAACATATGGTATTTGGTTTTCCATTAGTGAGTTATTTCACTTAAAATAATGGCCTCCAACTCCATCCAAGTCTGCAAAGGACATTATTTTGCTTTTTTTTTTTTTTAAGACAGAGTTTTACTCTTGTTGCCCAGACTGGAGCACAATGGTGTGATCTCAGCTCACACTAGTGGCTCATGCCTGTAATCTCAGCACTTTGGGAGGCTGAGGTGGGCAGATCACCTGAGTTCAGGAATTCAAGACCAGCCTGGCCAACATGGTGAAACCGCTTCTCTACTAAAAATGCAAAAATTAGCCAGGCGTGGTGGCATGCACCTGTAATCCCAGCTACTCAGGAGGCAGAGGCAGGAGACTACATGACCCTGGGAGGTGGAGGTTGCAGTGACCCGAGATCGAGTCATTGCACTCCAGCCTGGGCAACAGAGCGAGACTCTGTTTCAAAAAAAAAAAAAAAAAAGATATGGTACACCTGTTTAGGGCACTTACCATGAGTGGAGCTTGCAGGACTAGAAGTTTCTCTGGGTGAGTCAGTGCGTGAGAGAAGAGTGAATGTGGAGCTAGGACAGCACAGTACATTACTGTAGACCTCATAAACACTGCGTGTTTAGATTATACTCAATTTATTTGTAAAATATTTTTGGTTCTTCGATAATAAATTAACCTTACCTTACTGTAACTTTTTACTTTACAAACTTTTTTATTTTTAAAAGACTTTCTCACCTTGTTATAATACTTAGCTTAAAACACAGATGTATAGCTGCACAAAAATATTTTCTTTAATATCCTTATTCTGTAATCATTTTTCTATTGAGAAAAATTCTTTTGCTTTTTGAACTTTTTTGTTAAAAACGAAGATACAAACATAGACATTAGCCTGGGCCTACATGGGGTCAGGATAGCAGTATCACTGTCTCCCACCTCCACGTCTCGTCCCACTGGAAGGTCCTCTGGGGCTGTAGAGCTTGGAGCTGTCATCTCCTAGGCTAGCAATGCCTTTTGGACACCCCCTGCAGGACCTGGGCAAGGCCCTTGAGAAGGTGCTGTTCTTTTCAGAAACATGTCCATGGTGGTTTGCTTTGTTTCTTTTTTCATCACAGATTTGTGTGAGTAATGCATTGTGCTAAGACATTCCTGTGGCTATGCTGTCACTAGGCAGTAGCACTGTTTCAGCCGTGTTTATCTTATGGGGGCCACACTAGTTCGTATATGCAGGCCATTGTGACTGAAACATGGTTATGCAGCTCACACTGTCTGTCTGTCTGTCTCTCTCTCTCTCTCTCTCTCTCTCTCTCTCTCTTTCTCTCACTGGTTCTGTCTCTCTGGAGAACCCTGATTCAAATGATGGATCTGCCCCCTCATTGGGTCCTTTTCCAGGAGACACCACCTGTGTTCTTCTTTCCTGTCTGCTTGGAAGTTGGGTGCAGACTCAGGTCAGATGTGGGGGACTCCTTCTGCGCTCCCTAGCCCTCCCTGGGATCTTCTGGAGTTTTGTTCTTTGGCTTTGGGTTTCTTACAGCAGAGTGCAGCACAGTCAGTTAGAAATGCGTGTTGCCTCGCGAGCTGGTACTAGTGCCTGTACACCTACAGCACGGATCTGTGAAAGTAACAGGAATAGTCACAACCGCTGTTTAATCCAGCACTCGCCATGGGCCAGGCTGTGACCTTCATGCAGTAATAACTCATTTCATCTTCACAGCAACCCTGCACAATGGAAACTTTCTTTATCCCTGATTTATAGGTGAGGAAACCAAGGCCCAGGGGTCATTCACTCCGCCAAGGTTGCACAGGCGGGAGGTGGCAGCTCAGACCCAGAGTCAGGCTGTAAGCATGGCGTGCACAGCGGATCCAAGGTTCTCGGCGCAGGACTCGCCCTTAGCTCAGGCAGTGCACCCTGATGGTCTCTCTTCTGACTTGATATACAGAAAATGCTGGGTATGACTTGCCAAACCAATTCACCAGAAACTAATCCACTAGGGTGAAAACCCTCATGTCAGGCTTCAGGCTGTCACTGGGCAGCGGCACTGCCTGCCCTGGAAACCTGACTTCTCCCAGCTGCCTACATGCCTCAGGTGGGCACGGCCCCCACCTGGGCTGTAGCTCATTGTCTGTACGTTGGAGATATTCAGAATGCCCTGTTACACCTTGTCCCACTCCACGTGGGACCTGGCTCTTGATGCTGCTCTGTAATCCTTCATGGATTAAAAGATGCTGCTTTAAAATCCTTGGGTTTTAAAACCCAAGCAGTTCTGAAGAACAGTTGTTCTGGTAAGTTCAGGCAACTCATTCAGTGGCATTAGCTGACCTGAACTAGTTAGAAGCTGCTGATGGTCTTGATGACTCTCCAGTGGCATGACTGAAGGTTTTGCTGCAGAAATGGCCGTGTGTGTATGTGTGATTATGAGGTACTACCCTGGAACTGCTGGGGATATCCTGTGATAGAGCATGTACACCAAATGATAGGAGGGTTTTTTTGTTTTCTTTTGGGTTTTTTTTTTTTAGACAGAGTCTTACTGTGTTACCCAGGCTAGAATGTGGTGGTGTGATCATGACTCACTGCGGTTTTACCTGGGCTCCAGCAGTCCTCCCGCCTCAGCTCCCCAAAGTAGCTGGGACTAGAGGCGTGCATCACCACATCTGGCTAATTTTTTTTTTCATTTTTTCTAGAGACAGGGACTCACTATGTTGCTCAGGCTGGTCTTGAACTCTCAGCCTCCCATGGTGCTGGAATTATAAACTTGAGCCATAGCACCTGGCCATCCACCAAATCACCTTACTAAAATCCAAAAAATTCCCGATTCCCAAACACATGCAGCCCCCAGGGCTTCTTCTGGCATTGTGAACCTGTATTACCATTTCACCAGCTCCAGAGGCCATTACCCATGTGTACAAATGGTTTTAGAAACAGCTTATTTACTTAGCACTGTAGATTCACATGCAGTTGTAAGAAGTCATGCAGAAATCCCAGTTCCCCCAAAGGTATATCTGGCATAATTACATAAATATCACCATCAGAATACTAACCTTGGTACAATCCAGATGCCACTTTTTAAAAAAAAGTTCCGTGTGATATTCTGACCCAGTGGGCCTTCAGGAGCTGAGTACCCTCTGGTCTGGAGTGAATGACCTTGCCCAGGAGCAGGAGCCCAACAGGGCCTCTTGCACTGTCCCAGCCAGACCTTGAGCGTGGCAGCAGCTGCAGCAACAGCAGGCCTTGGGATGAGCACTCGCCTGCTGCTGGTCCTGGCATTGAGTTCTCACGACAATGCTCCAGGGGTGCTGGCATCACTCCCACTTTCTAGAAACTGAGGGAGGCTCAAGACGTGGGGCTGCCTGCCCTGGCAGGCCTGGATTCAGACCCAGGAGGCCTGGTCCTAGCGCCCACACTCACAGCCATTGCCCCACGCCGCCTCCCTGGAGGGCGTGCAGTGTGCCCTGGGGACAAGAGGCAGTGGGAGCCGCTTAATTCCTGTCCAGGCAGGGAAGGGAGGTGGCTGAAGGAGAGCCCCTCCCAGTGTGCATGGCTGAAATCAGGAACCTGGGCAAGAAGGGAATCCTAGCTTCCTGGGTGGGTGACTTCACCTCTCTAGGCCTTGGTTTTCTCGTCTGTCAGAGGAGGATGGTAAAAACGCTGCCATGTAGAGGAGCATGGACGATAAAATGAGCAAGTGAATTGCTCACACGGTATTAGGCACATAGTAAATGCTCTGGAGATGAGCCGTGTATTATCCGTGCTGCCGCTGCCTGTTATTCCCACTGCCTTTCTCTTCCCTGCACTGTCATTGTTTGCCTTCATTTTCCTTCCCAGCCAGCCCACCCCCGGAGAATAGGACTGGCGGGGAGGAAATGCTCAGTCACTCATTCATTTGTTTGGAGAAAGGGGGGCGGTGGGTATTCATTCACTGCTGCAGGCACAGCTATGGCTGAGCCTCAGCCCTGCCCTCACAGGGCCACCTTCCAGTGGGGTGGACAGACCGGTTCCCAGCAGGGTTCACGATTGGAGCAAGGGAGCCCAGGGGCCTTTGGGAACCCAGAGGGGGTGCCTGACCCAGCCTCTGGGGCGTCCTAGATGAGGGGACACTGGGGCTGAGACCTGGAGGAGGAGCTGGAGGTACGAATCAGGTGCTCTGGGCAGAGGCAGCCTGCACAAAGGCCTGGAGCCAGGATGCTGGGGACATGAGTGGCCTGGCTGGGAGGTATAGAGGAGTGGAAGGAGCTGCATCGGCCAGGCCACACGCTGGTTTGGACTCTAGCCGAGTGTGGGGTGTGGGCGCATAACCGCCCCCTGTTGGGAAGGATTCCAGGGCTGCCTGGCGCTGCCTTCCTCCCCTGCCTTACACCCACCCACAGCCCAGGTGGAGCTGCCTGGCAGGTGCCCTGGGCCTGCCCAGACAAGGAGGAGGCCGTGGCCTGCTGAGCTTGGGTTCTCCTCACCCTGCTTTGCGCACACATCTGTTCCCAGCGTGGATGAGCCTCACCCTCTTCTCTGTCACACCAGCCTGAGGGGTCAGCAGGTGTCTCTGCACAGGCTTCTGACTCATGCTGCCAGGCTTTCTACCAGAGGCCACCCCTGCTCCTTGAGGGCCAGCCCTGGGACTTCCCAGTCTGTCCCCTGGCACAGACCCCCTGGAGCTATGAGGGTCCACTCTTGGGGAGGCCAAGGATGGTGGACAGGTCAGACGGGGTCTACATGACTAAACTGAGACTCAGAGAGGTGAAGTTACTTGCCCAAGGTCACAAGACAAGTAAGTAGCAGAGCCAGGATCTGAATCCAGCCTCAAAATCCAGTCATCTTTTGAGGTTAGAAGATCTCAAAGTTTGCAGGAATCGGAGTAAATAAGGTGGGGAATGGGGAGGGGATAGGCTCCTTTCACTGGGAACTTGCTGTGTCCCAAAGCTGGATGGCCCTCGCTTACTGTTTAGATCTGGTCATCAGCGTAGCAGGCCTAGAAGGGGGGCCGTGAAGAGCGGCGCGCGCTCACATGGAGTTTCCTCTCGCCTGGCAGCACTGTGCAGGGTTGACAAGCATTCACCCATTCAGCTCTCACTGTGGCCCTCTCAGGGAGATACGGTTCTCAGTCCCACCTCAGAGGGAAACTGAGCCACAGAGAGGCAGACTCACCTGCCTGAGGTCACCCAACTCATGACTGGCAGAGCTGGGATTTGAACCTGGTGTCCCAGATCTGTGGCCTTCAGTTCCTGTCCTCAGTGGACAAAACAGGGAAATCCTTTGTCCCGGGCCTCCCCAGAGGGTGAGCGAGGGAAGCAACACCACTCAGTGCTGCTGCCCACCAGCCCCTGCTGTCTGCCAGGCCCATGTGTGTCACTTATTCCTTCCCACGGCCCTGACAGGGGAGCCCTGTGTCACCTCCCTGTTAGCGATTAGGTCACCTGGGCTCAGGGAGCCCATGTTGTCCAGGAAGTCGTTGGCCCTTTGTGTGAGTCTGGGCTGCTCATTGTGACCGTAGACCTGCCGGGCTTTTCCTGTCATACTCCCGCCACCTCGGTAGTCACGATAGTAGTGTCAGGACATGTGCTTGGGACACCGCTCGTCCCACAGGGATTCTCACGGGGCACCTGAAGCTGAGCCCTAGTCCTCAGACAGGCAGTTGATTTTAGCACAGTCAGAACTAAGATTTAGGAAGCACACCCGTGTGGGCAGCTTTGCTGTGCCAGTTTTGGGGTACAGAAACCAAAGCTTGGCAGTTAAACATGTCCGGGGTTGCATGGGCGGTCTGACTTCAGCGTTCATGGAACCCAGGGCTGGGCAGCCTCTGTGCCCCAACCTCGGCCTCACCGTGCACACCCCTTCCCTCCCACCCAGGTGGTCAAGGTGAAGCCCCACGACAAGGACGCCAAAATGAAATACCAGGAGTGCAACAAGATCGTGAAGCAGAAGGCCTTTGAGCGGGCCATTGCGGGCGACGAGCACAAACGCTCCGTGGTGGACTCCCTGGACATCGAGAGCATGAGTAAGTCGGGCCCAGGCGCCGTGTGCTCCAGCCCAGAGCATTCCACATGGGCGCGCTCTATTCCCTGGGGTGGCAGTGGGCTCGGGGGTAGCCCCTTGTTCTGTCCCCAGGCTGCTGTCTGTCGCTTCTCTGCCTGTGTTCCAGGGCGCTCCATCTGCAGCCTGAAGCTGGGCCTCATGCTTCCCAGTGGGCGAGATTAGGGAGCTGTGGACCCCCTGCCATTTCACTGGCCCCACGGGCTGTGTCTGCTTCACCTCTAGGTGCTGAGAAGATCCAGATGATTATTTTGGATCATCCCACAGATGATTGAGCATCTCCTATGTGCCAGGCACTGTCCTGGGCACTGAGAGTACAGCTATGAACAAAGCCCTTCCTAACCACATGGAGCTGATATTCTAGAAGGGAGATAAGATGATGAACAAGTCACGTAGTGAATAGTGCTAAGGGCTATAAAACCAAATAAAGATGGGGGTGAAGGAAGAGAGGGAGGTCAGGAAGAGGCCTCTGGGCCAGACCTGACCCTGGAGGGGACTCTTCTCTCGCTCTGTCCCTCTCTTGACCTATGTGTCCAGAGCCAGGTCTGCCCCATCCCTTTTGGAGCGAGGCCCCTTTGCCCCCTGACAGTGGCTGTGGTCACTGACTCTCGTGTCCCCTTCGTTCACACCCCAGCCATCGAGGATGAGTACAGCGGACCCAAGCTGGAGGACGGCAAAGTGACAATCACCTTCATGAAGGAGCTCATGCAGTGGTACAAGGATCAGAAGAAACTGCACCGGAAATGCGCCTACCAGGTAACGCACCTGTCAAGTACCGGGCACACTGGGAATCTGGGGATGGCATCACAGTACCGCCAGCCCAGGACACTGAGTAAAATGACAAAAGGGCAGCCACGACAGCCGACACCGAGCGGGAGTCATGTGTTGGACACTGTGCCGGGGGCTTACCGCGTGATCTCATCTCGTCCCACAGCAGTTTAGGGAGGTGGCAGGCAGTGCCGTTTGACAGATGCAGGGACAAAGGACCAGAGAGGTCAGGTGACTGGCCCAGGGTGCAAGGTGAAGCAGCAGAGTCTGTTGCTTCGAGTTCTCATCCCAGGCTCTTGGGCGTCTGTGGCTGCTGGTTGTTGCAGGTTGTTTGGACCTGATGGTTACTCCTAGTCCTGAGACCATCCCCCACCACCACCCTGAAACCTGACCCAGGAGGGCAGCTGGCCACAAGGTGTTAACTGGTTGAGAGAGACTCAGGCTCTGGTATCCCGTCTGGACAAGGCCCCCTGCCCTGACCTCTTAGGGCTACAGGCACCTTACCATACCTTTGGGGGAAATGCTGGGATCCACCTCCTGGGTTGGTTGTGAGGATGCAGGACTTCTTGTGAGTCAGGTTGACAGGCAGGTGACTTACAGGAGTGTGCAGGCAGTGTGGGAAGCTGCCAATTGATGGGTCCTAGAGAGCCAGGTGGCCTGGGTTCAAATCTGCCTTCCACATACTAGCTGTGTGCCTGTGGGCAGATGGCTTCACTTCTCTGTGCCTTGATTTCCTCCTCTCTACAGTGGGAATAATCATGTTGTCTCCACCAAGGGCCGTTGTAAAACTGCATATAGTCCACATCAGTGCTTCTAATAGTGCATAGCACGCAGTTAGTGCTCTGAATGGGTCAGCTGTTAGGATGACCACATTGTTTAAGGTGAGAGAGGAGGAGTCTCCATATTCCTGGTTGTTTTTAATTGAAGTATAATTAATACACAATAAGATACACAAATCTTAAGTGTCCAGTTAGATGAGTATTTATAGTTTTATGTGCCTGCTGCCCAAACAAGTTACAGAACATTCCATCAACCAGAAAGCTCCCCTTGACCCTCTTCCAGTCAGCCCTTACTCCCATCCCAGGGGCAACCACTGATCTGATTTTTCACTATTACAGATTAATTCTGCCTGGTTTTGAATTTCATGTCAATGTCGTATGGGCTTTCAGTGTTTAGTGTCTCTTTCGTGCGACACAGAGTGTATAGGATTCATATATGGATGTTGTGTTTATCAGCAGTTCACATTCTCCATTGTCTGAACAGCCGGTGATTTGTTTATGCAGTCTTCTTTTGAGAGACATTTGGGTTATTTTTACTTTGTAGCTTTTATGAGTATAGGCTGCTATGAACCTTCTCAGTCAAGTCTTTTTTGTGAATATGTTTTCATTGTTCATGTTGAATTTCTCTATTGATTGTTTTTTGTTTAATTGATTTTTCATTCATTATTCTCTTACGCATGCTTGAGGCTTAATTTGCTTTCTCCTGGCTTCTTAAGATGGATATTAGTGGTGTTAATTGTACATCTTCTACGCAAAGAGCTTAAATTTCCTTCTAAGCAGGGCTTTAGCTGTGTCCCATTAATTTTGATATGTTGTATTTTCATCATCATTTAGAATTTTTCTAATTTATGAGTTCTGATTTTACCCTTATGTGATTGAGAAGGGTATTGTTTAACTCCCAAATATTTGGGGACTTCTAGATGTTGCTGATTTCTAATTTGGTCAGACAACACACACTGAATGATTCCATTGGGGCTATTTTTGGATCTATCTTGGCAAGCATGCAGTGTGTACTGGAAAATAGTGTGTATTTTGCAGTCATTAGTCATAGGGCTCCATAAATGTCAATTAGTTCAAGATGGTTGAGACTGCTGTTAAAAATCTTTTATAGCCTGTCTTTTTCTAATTGCTCAATCATTCATTGAGAGGGGGCTGTTAAAAGCTCCAACTATACTGGTGGATTTGCCTATTTCTCCCTATAATTCTGTCAGTTTTTTGTTTCCTGTATTTTATTAGGTACACATTTAGGATTGTTATGCTTTCTTGATGGACTCATTATAATGAAGTGACTTCAGTACTTTTTGGCTTGAAATCCATGTTTTCTGTTATTAATATACAGCTAGTACTCGACTCATGACCACGATTGGGACCAGCAGACCAGTCGTAACATGATTTGGTCGTAAGTTGAGTAGGCTGTATGTACAGTTGAAATGGTGCACGCGGAGATGGTAGTGCTGCCGGAAGCTGGTCCGCACTGTCGTATGCCCAGCTGGGCAACGTTTGCGCTGCCAGACGCGGAGCAGTCGTGGCTAGCGATTGTGGTCATAAAGTCGAATGGTCGTAAGTTGCATAGGTCGTAAGTCGATCAATACTTGTAGTTAGACCAGATTTTTTACACTTGATATTTGTACCATATAACTTTTCTACCCTTTTGTACTTAACCCATTTGGTACTTTAAAATGTTTTTCTTGTAAACAGCATATACTTGGGTCTTGCCTTTTTATGCAGTGGGACAGTTATTACCTCTTTTTTTGAGACAGAGTTTCACTCTTGTTGTCCAGGTTGGAGTGCAGTGGCGTGATCTTGGTTCACTGCAACCTCAACCTCCCAGGTTCAAGCGATTCTCCTGCGTCAGCCCCCCGAGTAGCTGGGATTACAGGCACACGCCAGCACACCAGCTAATTTTTGTATTTTTAGTAGAGACGGGGTTTCACCACATGGGTCAGGCTGCTCTCGAACTCCGACCTCAGATGATCCACCCAACTTGGCCTCCCAAAGTGCTGGGATTACAGGCACGAGCCACTGCTCCTGGTCAATCTTTATCTTTTAATGGGAGTGTTTAGTTCATTTATATTTAATGTAACTATCAGTCATGTGATTGCATTTCAATCTACAGTCTAGATGTCTGATTTCTGTATGTCCCATTTGTTTTTTTTCCCCGTTGCTCCTTGACTTTCTTTTGTGTGATTCAGGAATCTTTTAGCATTTCATCTGTTTTACTGAATTTTTTTGTGATACTTGTGAACTTGTGAAAGTGTGTGAGAAGGGATGGGGAGTATTCAGTGGTTGTTCTAGAGCAGACTTTCTCAGCTGAGCTCTAGTGAGAGAGTTAAGCCCTGACTCCCTTAGGCATCCATTGTATACACAGTGAATTCACTTTTCTCCTGTGAATCTGTGTGCCTGTGTTGGGAGAACTTACCAAGTAGCACCGAAAATATTTTCTGTAAGGCTTTATCATTTCCCAGAACCCTGAATGAAAAAGGATGCTCTAAAGATTGCAATGTGTATCTTTAACTAGTCCCATCCTACTTTAAAATAACAACATGATACTTAAAGGAAAATATAACAATCTTATGGCCAGGGATGGTGGCTCACACCTGTAATCTCAGTACTTTTGGAAGCTGAGGCAGGTAGATCACTTCAGGTCAGGGGTTTGAGACCAGCTTCGCCAACATGGCAAAAATCCCGTCTCTACAACCCTGACTCTACTAAAAATACAAAAATTAGCCAGGCGTGGTGGCACACACCTTTAATCCCAGCTGCCCAGGAGGCTGAGGCACAAGAATCACTTGAACCCAGGAGGCGGAGGTTGCAGTGAGCCAAGATCACGCTACTGCACTCTAGCCTGGGTAACAGAGCAAGACTCAGTCTCAGGAAAAAAAAACAACAAAAAACCCAAATCTTTGATTCCTTTTCGTTTCTCCCAACCTTTGTGCTCATGTCATACTTATGCATCTGCTATAAATACATTGTTGTCATTTCTTTAAATATACACTAGTCTTCTAAAGGAATATACATACGAATGCAGGAAAATGTCTTCTATATTTACCCTCTTACTCCTTGTTTCTTCTTCCATATGTGGGCTTCTATCTGGTGTCATGCCCCTTCTGAGTACTTTTAGCATTTCTTACAGTGCACATCTGCTCTAGACTAATTCTCTCAGCCTTGGTCTGCTGGAAAATGTTTTTATTTTGTCTTCATTTTTAGGGGTATCTTTGCTGGTTATAGAATTCTAGTTGACATTGTTTATTTTAGTGCTTTAAATGTGTTATCTTTTGACCTCCATTGTTTCTGTGAGCAGTCATTCATATCTTTGTTCCTTTTTCTTCACTGGTTTTAAGATTTTATCTTTGGTTTTTAGTAGTTTTAGTATAATGGGCTTTGATGTGCTTTGAGTCTATCCTTTATTTATTCACTGAGCCTTTTAGATCTGTAGGTTAATATCTTTCATTAGTTTTGAAAAGTTCTTAGCCATTATCTCTTCTTATATTTCTTCCCATTTCTGCTCCCCTCTCCTTCTGGAAAGCTAATAACATGCTTTTTAGACCATTTGATACTATTAGATCTTAACCATCTGAGTTTTTTAAATTCTTTTCACTATTTTTCCTCTGTGTATTTCAGTTTAGATAATTTCAGTTGTCTTTATGTTCACTGACTGTTTCTAACCGCTGTTAAGCCCAACATGTGAGTGATTTAGCTCTTATATTGTATTTTTTTATTGGTAGTATTTTCATTTAGTTGGTTTTTTTAAATATACTTTTCATCCCTTTGTCCCATATGTTCATGTATATTGTCTACTTTTTCCACCAAGTCCTTTCCCACATTTACCATAGGTATCTTAAAGTCTCTGTCTGGTAGTTCCATCATCTGGCCCAGGCCAGCACCCACTTACTGTGTGACCTGAGCTGGTAGCTCAGTCTCTGGATTCTGGCTTGTCACCTGAGTCTGCTTTGTTATCAGTTCTTTATGTATCTTATAATTTTATTCTATGCCAGGCATTTTGTATAAAAGAACATTAGAGACTACGGTAAATGAAGTTTTTCCTCAGAAAATGGCATACCTAGTTGGGTACCATGGCTCAGGCCTGTAATCCTAGCACTTTGCGAGGCTAAGGTTGGCAAATCACTTGAGCCCAGGAGTTCAAGACCAGGCTTGGCAACATGGAGAAACCCCATCTCTACAAAAAAAATACAAAAATTAGCCAGGCATTGTGTCCTAGCTACTCAGGAGACGACTGAGGTGGGAGGATCACCTGAGCCTGGGAGGTTGAGGCTGCAGTGAACTGTGATTGAGCCACTGCACTCCAGCCCGGGTGACAGAGTGAGACCCTGTCTTAAATAAAATAAGAAAATGGCACACATTTCTTCTGTTTAGCCACAAGAGGGAAGGGCTGTATGAACCCCATCTGTAGTTTAGGGGCAGCTTTGGTTAGAGTTTCTTTACCACCGGCTTTAAATGTGTTCAGAGTAGAATCAGGACTTTCCTTTCAGCAGAGCTTGGAATCTTAGCCCTGGCAGACTGCCAGGGATGTCTTTATGTTTTAAAGTCACCAGCTTTTGGAGCTGTGGGGGCCTCTGGTATTCAGCCCTGCCACCAGACTGTTGGGTTGCTGAGGCGCTCTCCCCTCTCCAGTCTCACCCCCACTTCTGTACCTCAGGGGGTTTCTCTCAACCTCACTTCCTCATGCCTAGCCTTCCATGAAGCCCATGTGAGGGAGTTGGCAGGGGCAGAGGCAGGCTCTGCTGAGGCTCCCTGGGGTCCTCTTCTGTCAGGCCAGCCCCCACCTGCCCGTCAACTTCCGCTGATTTCCCCTCACACTCAGCCCCTCTGCCTGCACCAGGATGAAAGCCGTGGGCTCCTTCTCCAAGGAAGGGCTCGTCCGGTCTGTATTTTGATGAATTTAGGTCCCTTTGCATTGCCAGCTCTCAGATGGCTTTTTGTTTTTGTTGTGGTGGCTTCTTTGGCTTGTTTTCATGTTCGGGCGAGGCAGTCTTTTGTAACTAACTTTCTACCTTCTGTCTAGAAGTAGATGCCTCCTACGTTTTCTTAGCACTTTTTTCCCCCAACTTCTTTTGGCAATTGTCAGACCTACGGAGAGTTGAAAGAACAGCACAGTTAACGTCTATACACCCTTCACCCAGATTCACCACTTGTGAACATTTTAATGCATTTACTTTATGTATCTGTCTACTTATGTATGCATATAGATGTGTATACATTTTTTTCCCTAACCCATTTGAGAGTAAGTTGCAGCCATCATATCCTGGATCTCCCAAAAATCAGGCGTTCTCTTGTATGACCACAGTTGAATTGTCCTGCCTTAGAAGTTCGTCAATGATACAGTAATACTGACTAAGGCAGACGATCCACAGGCCACTTGGGAGATCTGGAAACATTGACAAATATGCTTGTCATTGTCAAGGTCTCTCCAATCTGTGAAAAAAATCATCTGCATTTCTAGACATCTATTAATACTTTAATTCCCCCCAGCTTTCCTCAAAACATCCTTTTTAGTGGCTTTTACAAAATTCAGGTCCATTGAAAGCACCAGTGTTGTATATGACCTGCCTTTTTACCTTTTCTTACCTGGAAAGTCTCACTTCTTTTTTGGGAGACTCTTTTATGACAGTGACATTGAGCTGCGTCCGGGCCAGTTCTATTGCAGAATGTTCTGCAATCTGGATTCATGCATGTGTTTCCTCACGATGCTGCGTATGTGAAGATAATTCGAGAATCAGGTTTTCATAAGAAACAATCACAATGCTTCAGCAGTGCGCAGGCCACTCAGAAGCCTGCGGGCTGCCTCCAGCCCGGCCTGCCCCCACTCCTCCAGACCTCCCCTGCCCTTTTTCTTCTGTCCCTGCTTCTCCCTCATCCTCAGCCCAGCAGGGTTTCCTGGGCAGTCCAGGAGTTCGAGGCAGGGTTGGGCAGCAGCCCCTGCAGCCACTCCCACTGAGTCTGCCCTGCCTTCCAGATTCTGGTACAGGTCAAAGAGGTCCTCTCCAAGCTGAGCACGCTCGTGGAAACCACACTCAAAGAGGTGCGAGTTGTGGGGCAGTGCGGGAGGGCTGGCGGGGGTGGGCTCTCTGGCTGGGGAGGGGCCACAGAGCTCAGGAACTCATGGATCCACCTCCCTCTCTCCCTGACACCCCACCCTGTACCTTTCTCTCCTGGCCCCTTGGTCTCTGTCCCACCCTCTGTGTTTGTGTGCCCTGCTTGTGTCTCTTGCATGATTCTTCTCGGTCTACTGTGAACTCTTACCCTTCCCTTCACCTCTGCCCCCTCCCCACGTCTCTCTCTGGGCCCCTCCCTCTCCGGTGGCCTCTTTTCTTTCAGACAGAGAAGATTACAGTGTGCGGGGATACCCATGGCCAGTTCTATGACCTCCTCAACATATTCGAGCTCAACGGTTTACCCTCGGAGACCAACCCCTATGTATCCTTCTCAGCAGAGCCAACCCTCTTCCCACCCCCAGCCCCAGCCCTATCCTCAGATCTGCACAGAGTGGGAAGAGCCCCTACCAGGGAAAAGACATGACCTTAGAACGGAGAGGCCTGGCCATGATGGGGCACCAAGGTGCAGGTGGAGCTGAGGCTGGCCACGTACCCCAGGCTCAGACAGGCCTGGGCCAGCACCCACCTGCTGTGTGACCTGAGCTAGTAGCTCAGTCTCTCTGGGCATGTCTTCATCTGCTTCAGGATCGCATTTGAATGGCACGTGGCACTGGCCACACCTGGGTTCCATCCTGGCTTTGCCACTTCCCAGCTGTGTGACCAAAGCAGGTTACTTCACTTCTTGGTGCCACAGTTTCCCCATTTGTAAAAGGAGGATAATATGTACATCCCTATTACTCATCAGTTATTGAGAGGATAAGTTAAGAACAGGGCCTGGCCCACACTTGATGCTTTGTAAGTATTTGCCCATATTACGATACTTGCTTGATGAATGGCCACTTGTAGGCCCACTAGGCCTGTGCATTGTTGGTTGGGAGGGCCCGTGTCCCATCTCTCCTGTGGAGAGATGGGACCTCTCTGGGGAGAGCTGAAGCAGGTGGACTGACTGGTCCCCGCACCTCCCCGCCATTGGCTTTCTTGGGAGACAGGAGGTAGGGTCCTCAGTGCCATACTAACCCCCCCACACCCCCTCCCATGCTTACCATGTTTTCCTTAGCAGGACAGATATTTAATGGTGACTTTGTGGACCGAGGCTCCTTCTCTGTAGAAGTGATTCTCACCCTTTTCGGCTTTAAGCTCCTGTACCCAGATCACTTTCATCTACTTCGAGGTGAGCCGGGAAACGACAAGGTTTGGGTTCAATGTAGGTTCCTGGGTGGGGCAGTCACTCTGCAAGGATAATAGTTGCAGCTGTATTTATTTTGTGGACTCAGAGATCATGTGCAGGTCAGCCTTGTAAGGCTGAGTGTGTTGTGCACTGCACAATAGCATCACACCAAAGGATGCATTTATATCATAGCTAGCGTAGAAATGGATGTTTACTCTGACCATTTTTCAGCAGATGGCAAACATGGGTCTGAGGATGGGGCCCTTTTTCTAGTTTTCACAAGGGCATGAAACAGGCTCCTGAGTGGCCCTAAAGCTGGCAGTCAAGTCAAGCTGAGTGACTGAGTGCCCAGACCCGGGGCCATGGGCGGGAGCAAGGGGCTGCTGCCGAGGCAGTGTGCCTCCTCACGTTCAGGCTCGGGGCAGATCAGTTCTCCTGACTGAAGCAGAACCTGGAGCTGAGTGTGCTGGTTCACACCTGTACTCCCAGTACTTTGGAAGGCCAAGGTGGGAGGATCACTTGAGCCCAGGAGTTTGAGACCAGCCTGTCCAACATGGTGAAACCCCGTCTCTACTAAAAATACAAAAATTAGCTGGGTATGGTATCTCATGCCTGTAATCCCAGCTACTTGGAGGCTGGGGCAGGAAAATCGCTAATCCCAGCTACCTGGGAGGTTAAGGCAGGAAAATCGCTTGAACCCAGGAGGCGCAGGTTACAATGAGCCAAGATCACGCCACTGCACTCCAGCCTGGGCGATAGAGCAAGACTCAGTCTAAAAGAAAAGTTAGGCATGGTGGCATTGTGCACCTGTAGTCCCAGCCTCTTGGGCGGCCAAAGCAGGACGATTGCCTGACCCCAGGACTGTGAGCTGCAGTGTGCCACGGTGACAGCCTGCACCCCAGCATGGGCAGCAGAGCAAGGCCAGAGGCCGGGCGCAGTGGTGCAGCCTGTAATCCCAGCACCTTGGGAGGCCGTGGCGGGCGGATCATGAGGTCAGGATATCGAGACCATCCTGGCCAACATGGCGAGACTCCTTCTCTACTAAAATACAAAAAAATTAGCTGGGCGTGGTGGCACACACCTGTAGTCCCAACTACTCAGGAGCCTGAGGCGGGGGAATCGCTTGAACCTGGGTGGCAGAGGATGCCGTGAGCTGAGATTGTGCCACTGCACTACAGCCTGGGTAACAGAGCAAGACTTCGTCTCAAAATGAGAGAAGAGAGAGAGAGAAAAAAAGGGAAGGAGGGAGGGAAAGAAATGTGAAGTAGAGCCCAGAGTATTGCTGGAGGAGCAGACACAGCTGTGAGACAAAGAGGGGACAAAAGGGTCCCTCTAAGGTTCTGGCCGGAGCATCTGAAGGGCTCCGGCTGCCAGTGACAAAGATGGAGAGATGTCAGAGCAGGGTGTGGCCGGGAACTGAGGAGCTCCCCTTTGGACTTGGCTGTGAGACTCAGAAGACATGGGGTGTGGGTGGGTTCCAAGGGGTGTTGTAAATATAGGTTTCTTGGTGTCCAGATGAGATTAGACAAGAAGAGCTCACCAGGTTTTGAGGGCCACACAGGGGAGGCCCTGCCCGTGGCGGGGTCGGGGTGAGTGGGGAGGTGAGCGAAGCCTGATGCCCGTGCCCCTGGGCTCACAGAGCTCACAGAGCTCACGAAGCGGCACCCGGCATGGGGTCAAAGCTCAGGAAGCCCCTACTGTGGGCCTCATTGCAAGAGGCAACAAGCAGTCAGGCAGAGGAGGCCTGTGTCTGAGACAGAAGGATGGAGCTCACGATGGGCTGGGCTGGGGCACCTGCTCTGTAGATGGGCCTACTTTTTGTTTTTAAGACAGGGTCTTGCTCTGTTGCCCAGGCTGGAGTGCAGTAGTGTGATCATAGCTCACTGCAGCCTCCACTTCATGGGCTCAAGTGATCCTCCCACCTCAGCCTCCCAAGTAGCTGGTGCTACAGGCACACATCACCGTGCCCAGCTAATTTTCAAAATTTTTTTGTAGAGAGGTCTCAGTATACCACTCAGGCTGGTCTCAAAATGCTGGGCTCAAAGCAGTTCTCCTGCCTCGGCCTCCCAAAGTGCTAGAATTATAGGCACGAGCCATGGTGCACAGCCACGGGCCTACTTTTTGTCAAGACACCCCCTTGGGGCCTCCGGTCTGGAAGGTACTACAGTGGGAAGCTCGAGGCCCACGGGGCAGGGAACACACCCACAGTTCTGGGCCCTGAGGGCGCCAGGCTGAGGGACATTGACGTACCTGGAGGCTGAGCTTTCTCTTCTGTCCTGTGTTGGCCAGGCAACCATGAGACAGACAACATGAACCAGATCTATGGTTTCGAGGGTGAGGTGAAGGCCAAGTACACAGCCCAGATGTACGAGCTCTTCAGCGAGGTGTTCGAGTGGCTCCCGCTGGCCCAGTGCATCAACGGCAAAGTGCTGGTGAGAAGGGCGTGAGGCCCGAGTGTGGGGTCCCTGCCCAGCCACACCTGGGCAGATGTGCTGGGGAGGGAAGTCGGGGCCTGTGGGTGGCTGGCACCTTCCCTCACAGCAGCATCCCCCAACTCCCCAGATCATGCACGGAGGCCTCTTCAGTGAAGACGGCGTCACCCTGGATGACATCCGGAAAATCGAGCGAAATCGGCAACCCCCAGATTCAGGTGAGCGGAAAGGGAACCAGGCGTCTCCAGCAGAAAGGGGCGGCGTGGGCTCAGATCTCCCCTGCAATCAAGCCCTGCCTCAGAGGATGGGCTTTGTGCCCTTGGCAAGGAGCAGCAGGTCTCAGCCTTAGTTCCCTCACCTGTGACTTGGGCCAGTGCACCTCCTTCATGGGGCTGTGGTGGCAAACACGGTCATGACCGCAGGCTGAAGTCTGGGTGAGCGCTGAGCATACCTGTCCTTATTTATGTGAATTCCACTGTGGCCCCCTGGAGGGAGGAGAGGTCTTGGGGCTCCTGTCCTAGTGATGGGCACACTGCAGAGCTCACCAACAGGTGCGCGTGTACGTGCACGTGCACACTGTAAGTGCTGCAGCGGACACGGATGGGGTGGGCCCGTGCCAGGTGGTCAGGGAGGAGAGGTTTGAGCTGACACTGCAGGAAGAAGACTCACCTGTGTGCACAGAGCCTGGCGAGCACATTCTAGGCTCAAGGAGGGGTCCCAAGGCAGGGAGACATCGGCGCGCAGGCAGGGCTGTGCCTTGTGGGCTGACGTCGGACATGGTGTTAACTGGGCCCAAATCCTGTGGAGCCTTACAGGCCTCAGTCAGGAGCCAGGACTTTGTTCCTAGGGCAACACAAGAGCCACCAAAGGCTTCAAGCAGGAGAGGGCCTGATCTGAATAGTGACAGTGAAGGCTCCATCTGGCTTCATGCCACAGTAGGTAGAATGGGGTCTGGAGGGCAGACCAGCAGACGGTGGAGGTGGCTCAGAACCACGGTGGACTAGGCCTGTGCATGATGGATGTCCCCTGTCCAGCCTCCCCCCCAGGCTATGCTATGGTGGGAACACATGGCTGGGCCAGGAGGTGGCCTAGTCCCTAACGTTTCCCTCACTCCGCCCCACCCCAGGTCCCATGTGTGACCTGCTCTGGTCGGATCCGCAGCCACAGGTGAGTCTGCAGTGGGGTGCAGGGCTGGCGGGTGTGGCTGTGAGCAGAGGGTGGAGGCAAACAGTCACCCTGAACAGTCTCTCCCACCTCCACCCTCAGAACGGGCGCTCGGTTAGCAAGCGGGGCGTGAGCTGTCAGTTTGGGCCCGACGTCACCAAGGCCTTCTTGGAAGAGAACAACCTGGACTACATCATCCGCAGCCATGAGGTCAAGGCGGAGGGCTACGAGGTGGCTCACGGAGGCCGCTGTGTCACTGTCTTCTCTGCCCCCAACTACTGGTATGTCTTTGCCTTTCCTGCCCAGGGCCTCTACCAAGCCACAGGTTTTTTTTTTGCCTTTTTGTGATGGAACATTTCAAAGACCAGGCAAGAGCAGATAAAAGAGCGTGACGAACGGCCCCACGCCCACCACCCACCTCCGCAGCACCAGTGGGGCCCAGTCTGCAGGCTCTGACCAGCCACACCAGGTTACAGTAAGCCCGGGCAATTCACTTCCTCCCCGTGATTCCCCAGCACGTTTCAGAAGGAAAGGGCTCTTTTCTAAACCACGATACTAAACCACAATACCACGTTCATGCTTTTAAAAAGGAGTGCTGGTCCCTTGCCCTCACCTGAATCCCACCAACTTCTCTATCTCCTGGTCTCTCCTGAGTGTGTTTTCCAGCTGACTTCTTCCAAGCGGGACCCAAACAAGGGCCACATTTTCCATCTCTCTCCTGTGAGTTCCTGTCTCTCCCCACCCCCATCATTTATTTGTTGAAGGCTGCTGCCTGCTGTAGTCACCTGTGTCCTGGACTGAGACACAGAATAGGCTGACTGCACCCCCATAGTGCCATGTGACATGTTCCTCTGTTCCCTGTGTCTCCAGGTGGGCAAAGCTGGAGGCGTGATCAGATCTTGAGTGGGGCCTCGGCAAGCGTCCGCCTCCATGGGCTGCGCCCTGCCCCTCCCTGCTCCAGCTTCCCTCACTGCCGCCCTCTCTTCTGTGTCCTCCTGCCCCTCCCGTTCTTTCCTGTGGATTCCCGTCTTTCCCACTGCTGTCTATGTGTGTCTGTTATGGCTCTGTCCCTCCCTCTCCCTCTCTCTGTTCCTTCTCTGCCCGACTGTTCTCTTAAGCCTCCAGCCCTGACCACACTGTCCACTCTGTTCCTGTCCCTGTAGCGACCAGATGGGGAACAAAGCCTCCTACATCCACCTCCAGGGCTCCGACCTACGGCCTCAGTTCCACCAGTTCACAGCAGTGGTGAGTCCTCCTCAGGGCCCCCGCCCCTCCCATGGCGGGCCTGGGGACAAAGAGGCTGAGACCCTGGAAAGGGGCGGGGGAGGGTTACGCCGGGGAATCCTCCTGACTTCTGTCCATGCCGCCTGCCCTGGTTCCACAGCCTCATCCCAACGTCAAGCCCATGGCCTACGCCAACACGCTGCTGCAGCTGGGAATGATGTGAGGCGACGGGCGGGGTGGCCTGCACCCCAGGGCCCCTCCACTCCCACTGGACCCAGGCCCCGGGCCAGGGCAGAGCAGGCCCTGCCACAGGGCAATGTTGGACCCCCTTTTACTTTGTAAAGTTTGTATTTATTCCCCTTTAGGTTTGCAGAGGGGGTAGGGGCAGAGTCGGGCTGGCCAGAGGGCCTGCTCCCTGGACAGAGAGGAAGGAGATGGAGCAGCTGGGGCTGGGGGCACAGCCCGGGCATTCTGTGGGGACGCTGGCCTCGGGGTGGGGTGGGGCCGAGTGGCTGCCCTGCCCTCCTCGTTTGCATGGCTCCTCCCCCACTCAAGCAATAGGGCCCCGTCATAGGAAGACCCCCAGAGAGAGGGTCAGCAGGGGGGCCTCGCCTGCGCCTCCCCTCCTGTAGCCCCATGGTGGGGCTAGGCTGGGGCTCACCCCCCTCCCCAGCTATTTTATGTCTGTAATTAAATATGTTAAAATAAAGTCATTATGGAAGTCAGCTTGTCTCGGGATGGTGGAGCCGCGGGAGCTGCCTGGGCTGGGGTCACTCTCGGCCTCCTCAGCAGAGCTGGAAGGTGGGGAGGCCTCGAGTCCCACTGGCCAGGCCCACCCAGCTCAGGACTGACCACCCAAGTGGGCCCTGCCTCCACCCAGCACCTTGGGCCCCTCGAGAGAGTTCTGCTGCCTGATGGGAAGGCCCCACCCACAGTGCACTTGTATGTGGAGACAAAGCCTGGGTGGGGCTGATGAGGCCAGGAACGAGCGGACCCTAGCAGAAGCTAAAGAAGCTCCTCCCCCTTTGCCGGCCCCAGCAACAAGTATGACGGTGCCACTCCCTGCTCCCTGCCACCCTCCCTCTGCCCATGGCTCACCAGGAAGCCCTGCTCCCTGCGCAGAGTAGGCCCAGCAGTGGTTCTTGACATCACACGATGAGGCAGACATCTCCAGTTGTCCGGGGAGACCACAGGACCCCTGTCTCACTCCCCCTTGGCTCTTAGTCACGGAAAACACTAGATCCCATTCAGGCTGCCCCGCTGGGCTTGGCCCTCCAGAGAGTTTCCGTTTTCCAGTGTGAGCTCCTCTGGACTCAGCCTTCTCCTGTGGAACTGGGGGGTGGCCGACAGCAGATGCTCGGGCAGGGCGGAGTCCGGGAATGGAGGCCTCTCAGGCGTACGTGAGGTGATGGCAGTCCTGATTCCGTGTAGGCGCCGGGGAGGCGTTCTCTAAGGCCCATCAGCCTCACAGTAAGTGCACCGCCTTCTTGGGGCAGGTGTGCGGGGGTCCAGAAGGCAAGTGCACGTGGCTTCAGGAAAACAGGCACGAGCCCAGCTTGCCAGTGAAAGACAGAAAGCCACCATGGCTGCTGGGAGAGTGAGGAGGGCGCTTCAGACCTGATGGAGTCAGCCAGTTAGGCAGCTGTAACGTTCCCTAGTGCGGGGGTTCCCTGCTGCTGCTGCAGCACACACAGGAGGTCTTCCAGGACCCAGAATGGCCATTATCCCCACAGTTAGGGCCTATTGGAGTGAAAAGGCGGGGATGAGGACGGGCGGAGGGAAGAGGCAGGCACGAGCATCCTGCTGCCCGCTCCCGTGGAGTTGTGCAGATGGCGCTCATTCTCCCCGCATTGATGCCGCAGCGTAGGGCAGAGTGTGGCGACCTAGGGAAGCTCACCTGAGCCTCTGCGTCCAGCGTTTTCTTCAGGGGTTGGTCATGGGGACTGTTCAGCCCACGTGGCTGACTGTGGCTGACTGTAGCTCCAGAGAGACCCACGGTCCCCACCCTATGTCACATCCTTAGCATAGACTGTCCACTGTGGCCCAGGGCCCCAGGTGAACAGAGACTCTCCTATCAGGGAGGACACGCTAAGGGCTCCCAGGTGACCTCCCAGGAACCGGCCTCTTCTTGAGTCAAGGCTACTCCTGTACTGCACAGCTGCGTAACAAACACCCTAACCCTCATTGGCTTAAAAAAATCCATGTCTTGCTGCCTTTCTCAGCTCTGTGATTGGCTGGGCGTGGCTGCGCAGGGCTCACCTGAGGGCTGAGGCATGTGTGGTCAGCTGGCATTTGGGGCTGAAGGCCCCTGAAGACTTGCCCAGCTGGACTTCCATGGGGCTCACTCCCACGATTCAGTTGCTGTGGGCTGTTCGCTGGGCCAGCACTGGAGCGCCTGCATGTGGCCTCCATGTGGTCTGAGCTCTCCACGTGGCAGCTGGGTCCCTTAAGGGAGCATTAAATGTTTATATTTAAATCAACCAGCTGCATTCCAACTGTAGCTCTTGCCTCAGCAATGTCCTGCGTCACATTCAATTGTCTCTTTCATTTCCTTCAATCTGGAACGTTTCCTCGGCCCCTCTTTGACATTGACATTGACATATGTGATGATCACGCTCCTCCCGCCCCCAGAGTGCTCCCTGTCTGGCTGCTGGCTCCTTCCGCTCGGGGCTGGCTGGGCTCTGCAGTTGGAGTGGACACCCTGGAGGCCTCATGCTTGTGAATGTCGCAGGTCATTTCCCCCCATTCTGTCCTTTTTTGTTAAATTGTGGTAAAAAGCACATAAACTGTACCACCTTAACCATTTTAAAAGTGTACATCCCAGACTGTCTTTTATCTTTAGACTTCACTTGTGGTTTGTTGCCATGTACAAGTGTATTTTTATGAAGCCAGATGTATCAGTATTTCTTTAATTGTGCTGGCGTGGGAGTCAGTACTTCTCCCCACACGTGGGTTTCAGGGAAGCTCCCTCGAGTTTCTTCTGGTGTTTGTACTGTTTTCTTCTTTATGTCAAGATCTCCGATGTATTTGGAGTTCATTCTTGTACGTGGTGTGAGGAATGGGTCTAATTTTATCTTTTTCCAAGTGGCTATTGGAGGAAGTTTTTACATGAGAAGATAAATTCAGAAGATGCTGCAAGAGATGGAGGCTGTCATGGCAATCGATGTCTCGGTAAAGTCAGAATGAAGAGACTCAGGCGCAGTTACCACTGAACAGATAAACGCCGCAGAGCTGGGCTGGGGAGACGGAAGGGACATGGGAGAGAGGCAGAGCGTTTGATGGGGGAAGGTCTGGGTAAGCCGGTAAGTTTAATCAAGGGGGATAAATACACAGAGTAGGGCTCCGAAGTTAGAGGCAATGAATTGAACAAAAAAAAGAAACGCAGTCTAAGTCCCAAAAACGAGTGTGACTGAGAGATGCCCATAGAAGCAGGTGATGAACATCCAGGGCTGGCCGGGCGCAGGGGCTCACACCTGTGATCCCAGCACTTGGAGAGGCGGCGGCACGAGGCTGAGTGCTAAAGTAGGGGACACTACTCTAGTTACAATTTGGGTCAGGGTCATCATGCTGGGGACCTGCCAGGCACACGGGTGGAGGAGATGCTGAGGGCAGGTGTGAACACTGAGTGATGGCGTTGAAGGCCACTCGAGAGTCTCGGGGTCTGGCAGGAGCAGATGTGAGTCCCAGGAATTGTGGGCATGAATTAGGGGTCCTAAGAAGCCTCGCCACCCACAGAGGAGGCTGTGAAGGAAAGACCAGATCAAGACTAGAGACCTGGGGGGCAGGGTGTATCTTAGATGCCTGACACCCCATCGACCAGGATGGACCCAGGCATCCGCCCAGCTGGATGGAGCAGAGACTCCAAGGCAAGAAGGACCTGAGTTCTGTCTCCTTTCTTGTGGTCTTTTTCACAGTCTTGCCCTGACCCCATCTGTCAATGGCCATGATTAGGTCACAGACTCAGGCACTGGCCACCAGGGCAAGCAGAGAGATGACCTAACCTCAATAGCATGAGGTGGGGCCTCCGCCTCCCATCTGTGGGGGATATCAGTTGCTTGGCAGCCAGAGGGACAGAGGCCACCTCCCCTCCCCTCCAGCACTGCATTTGACAGATGGGGAAACTGGGCCCATGGTTCCCTTTGCCCACACCCTCCTGTGGCTCCATCTCCATGGTCCAGCAGACAGTGGGAGCCAGGCTGAGGAATTTGGACACCAGGAAATGGGTGGAAGCAGTTAAAACCTGAGGGGACCAGGAGGGGCAGGGTGGGTACCCATCTTGGGAAGAGTCGAGGGGCAGTGGTGTGATTTCCACACCCGGCCCCTTGGCTCTGCTAAGAGTTTACACACATTAACATTTCATTCTCACTCAGTGAGTCGGACAGTTTTCAGATGCCCATTTTACAGATAAGCTAGTTGAAGTACAGAGAGGAGGTTAAGTTTCATGCTCAGAGTCACACAGTCAGCAAGTGTCAGAACGCGGCTGGAGCACCAGCTGATGGGCTGCAGAGTCTGTGCCTTGAGCCAGTTTGCAGTAGCATTGAGCACTTTATGTGTCAGGCGGTTTACAGGCACTTTGGGTCCTCACAACAACCCCATTTTACAGATGAGGAAACTGAGGCACAGGGCAGTAATATACCTGAGGATGCACAAATAGGAAGGAGGATAGAGCATATTTGGTGGGAGATAATAAAATCTTTGATGCCAAATGCTAAGCTTTTGACCCCTTTTAGCAAACGAAATTTTTATGATAGCAAGAACTTATCCTGGCTGGTTAAATCTGATTTTTCCCTTTCTAGTACATGGGTGTTCCCTAACCTTCCCCCCTGAAGAGAAAATACAACTTCCAGAGCTGTGCAGTTTTCAAAGCATTTTTTTTTTTTCTGAGATAGAGTCTCGCTCTGTCGCCTAGGCTGGAGGGCAGTGGCACAATATCAGCTCACTGCAGCCTCTGCCTCCTGGGTTCAAGCATCCTGAGTAGCTGGGATTACACATGTGCCACCATGCCCAGCTAATTTTTTATTTTTAGTAGAGATGGGGTTTCACCATATTGGTCAGGCTGGTCTCGAACCCCTGACCTCATGTGATCTGCCCGCCTCGGCCTCCCAAAGTGCTGGGATTACACGTGTCAGCCACCACTGTGCCCTACCACAAAGCATTTTAGCGGTTTTTAAAGATTTCTCTTGAACAAGAGAAACTGCAGGGCGCTAGGGGGCGCTGCAACACCACGGTCTTTCATGATCATTACAACACTCTTCCAGCAGGTGGCGGCAAAGTGTTGGGGAAAGGGTGCCCTTTATGCAACTTTAATCCCCATGTATTTTTCCAATTTTAGTCATTTGTATTATAGGCAAATATTTCCAATTCTCAAAATTTGGGCTCAGCTACCATTCTACTTGGAGCTTACACATCTCTTTTTCCCTTCCACTCTGGGCCAAAGTCTTCCTGTCAGTGAAACGGATGTTTAATTTGGAGTTTTCTTGGGGCCCTTTCCCAGGGCTGTCCTGAGGACCCATTTGGGGCAGTTTCTCTCTTTTTGGAGCCTGAAGCTGCTGGAAAGACCCTGCCTGCTGGATCCCCAAATAGCATGGTGGACACTCCCCTCCAGACCTCTGTGGGCCCAGCCTCTCCTCTCAGCCCCTTGGAGTTCCTTCCTCTTCTGGGCCCCAAAGTCCTAACTCAAAGATGGTTATCTGTGTTAAATAATATGGGCCGGGTGCAGTGGCTCATGTCTGTAATCCCAGCACTTTGGGAGGCCAAGGTGGGTGGATCACTGGAGGTCAGGAGTTCGAAATCAGCCTGGCCAACATGGTGAGACCGCATCTCTACTAAAATTACAAAAAAACTAGCCAGGCGTGGTGGTGGGTGCCTGTAATCCCAGCTACTTGGAGGCTGAGGCTGGAGAATAGCTTGAACCTGGGAGGTGGAGGTTGCGGTGAACCAAGGTTGCACCACTGCACTCCAGACTGGGTGACAGAGCGAGACTGCATCTCAAAAAATAAACAACAAATGTGGAAACCAGGACTGAAAGTTAACCAAGCAGACAAAAGCAGTGAGGCCACATAAAACAAAATCTTGTTTAATTTCTGAATGTGAGTGAAACTTAGCTTATTCCTTGTGAAAACAAAAATGCTGCTGCTAATCATAAACACAGCTGAAGTCGCCTTCCAAAAGGATGTAAAACAATCACTTTTTTTGTTTTTGAGATGGACTCCCACTCTTTTGCCCAGGCTGGAGTGCAGTGGCTCACTGCAACCTCCACCTTCCTGGTTCAAGAGGTTCTCCTGCCTCAGCCTCCTGAGTAGCTGGGATTACAGATGCCCACCACCATGCCCGGCTAATTTTTGTATTTTTAGTAGAGATGGGGTTTCACCATGTTGGTCAGGCTGGTCTCGAACTCCTGACCTCACGTGATCTGGCCGCCTCGGCCTCCCAAAGTGCTGGAATTACAGGTGTGAGCCACCATGCCCGGCCCTAAAGCATATTTGTTAGAGAGCTTTTAAGATTCCTCTTGGCATACAGACCAATGGAACAGAACAGAGGCCTCAAAAGGAATGCCACACATCTACAACCATCTGATCTCTGACAAAAACAAGCAATAGGGAAAGGATTCCCTCTTTAATAAATGGAGTGTGGGAAAGTGGCTAGCCATATGCAGAAAGCTGAAACTGGATCCCTTCCTTACGCCTTATACAAAAATTAGTGATAAATGGATTAAAGATTTAAACATAAGGCCTAACACCATAAAAACCTTAGAATACCATTCAGGCAAAACCTAGGCAATATCATTCAGGACATAGGCATAGGCAAGGACTTCATGACTGAAACACCAAAAGCAATGGCACCAAAAGCCAAAATAGACAAATGGGATCTAATTAAACTTAAGAGCTTCTACTCAGGAAAAGAAACTATCATTAGAGTGAACCAGCAACCAACAGAGTGGGAAAAAAATTTTGCAATCTACCCATCTGACAAAGGGCTAATAACCATAATCTACAAAGAACTTAAATTTACAAGAATAAAACAACCCCATCAAAAAGCTGGCGAAGGATATGAAGACACACTTTTCAAAAGAAGACATTTTTGCAGCCAACAAACATAAGAAAAAGTGCTCATCATCACTGGGCATTAGAGAAATGCAAATCAAAACCACATTGAGATACCATCTCACACCAGTTAGAATGGCGATCATTAAAAAATCTGGAGACAACAGATGCTGGAGAGGATGTGGAGAAATAGGAAGACGTTTACCCTGTTGGTGGGAGTGTAAATTAGTTCAACCACTGTGGAAGACAGTGTGGCGATTCCTCAAGGATCTAGAAATATAAATACCATTTGACCCAGCAATCCCATTACTGGGTATATACCCAAAGGATTATAAATCATTCTGTTATAAAGACACATGCACACATGTTTACTGCAGCACTGTTCACAATAGCAAAGACTTGGAACCACACTAAATGCCCATCAAAGATAGGCCGGTTAAGGAAAATGTGGCACATATATACCATGGAATATTATGCAGCCATAAAAAAGGATGAGTTCATGTCCTTTGCAGGGACATGGATGAAGCTGGAAACCATCATTCCCAGCAAACTGGCACAAGAACAGAAAACCAAACACCGCATGTTCTCACTCATAAGTGGGTGTTGAACAATGAGAACACATAGACACAGGGAGGGGACCGTCACACACTGGGGCCTAGGGGAAGGATAGCAGTGGGTGGGGGAATTGGGGAGGGTTAACAGGAGCAATACCTAATGTAGATGACAGGGGGATACATTCAGCAAACCACCAAGGCACGTGTATACCTACATAACAAACTTGTACTTCCTGCACATGTACCCCAGAACTTAAAGTAAAAATATATATATATTCTCTTGGAACAAGAGAAACTGCAGGGAGCTAGGGGGCGCTGCAACACCACGGTAATTTATAGTCATTACAACATGCTTCCAGCAGGTGGCGGCAAAGTACTGGGGAAAGATAGTGCCCTTTATCCAATCCTCATATATTTTTCTAATTTTCATCATTTGTATGGTATGCAAATATTTCCAATTCTCAGAATTTGGTCTCAGCTGCCATTCTAACTATTTGAGGCTTACACTTGTCTGTTTCCCTTCCACTCTGTGCCAAAGTCTTCCTGTCAGTGAAACAGGGATGTTTATTTATTTTAAAAGATGGGGTTTCACCATGATGGCCAGGCTGGTCTTAAACTCCTGACCTAAGGTGATCCACCCACCTCGGCCTCCCAAAGTGCTAGGATTACAAGCGTGAGCCACCGCGCCTGGCCCCAGCAGGGATTTTTAAAGGAGTTTTCTTGGGGCCCTTTCCCAGAGTTGTCCTGAGGACCCATTTGGGGCAGTTTCTCTTTTTGGAGCCTGAAGCTGCTGGAAAGGCCCTGCCTACTGGATCCTCAAATAGCATGGTGGACACTCCCCTCCAGACCTTCTCTGTGGGCCCAGCCTCTCCTCGCTCAGCCCCTTGGAGCTCCCTCCTCTTCTGGGCCCCGAAGCTCTGTCCCTAACTGAAAGAGTTATCTTTGTTAAAATAAAATAACATGGGCCGGGCGCGGTGGCTCAAGCCTGTAATCCCAGCACTTTGGGAGGCCGAGGCGGGTGGATCACGAGGTCAAGAGATCGAGACCATCCTATCCTGGTCAACACGGTGAAACCCCGTCTCTACTAAAAATACAAAAAATTAGCTGGTCATGGTGGCACGTGCCTGTAATCCCAGCTACTCAGGAGGCTGAGGCAGGAGAATTGCCTGAACCCGGGAGGCGGAGGTTATGGCGAGTGGAGGTCACGCCATTGTACCCCAGCCTCGGCAACAGAGCAAGACTCTGTCTCAATTAATTAATTAATTAATTAATAAAAACATGGAGACCAGGACTGAGAGTTCCCCAAACAGACAAAAGCAGTTAGGCCACGTAAACAAAACTTAGCCTAGTTTGATTTCTGAATGTGAGTGAAACTTAGCTTATTTCTTGTAAATAAATGCTGCTGATAATCATAAAGCTGAAGTCGCCTTCCAAAAGGAAGTAAGACAATCACTTTTAACCAACCCCTTGCCATACGGAAGCCCCACTGTCATCGCCTGTCATCGTGAGGGTGAGGCCCCTCCTGGTTTTGCTTCCTAAGCCATCCTACACCAGCCAGCCTCTGAGCTGCTTGCCGCTCAGGCTGAGGTCTCCTGGATCAAGATTTGTTCATGACAATACACTTTTTTTCCCCCCTAATTGGATCTGATTTAATTCTGGACACTTTTGGAGTGTCAGAAGTAAGATTCAAAGAAGATCTCAAGGAGCCCTGACCCCAGTGAGTAACCAGGCGTGGGCACCCCACAGAGCCAGCTGTGTTCCCTGCTTTCTTGCTAACCAAGGGGTTTGGGGTAAGTCTCTTTCGGATCTGAGTTTCCTTCGCTTCGCCTTTGAGCCCTCCATTTCTCATACTCGAGGTGATTCTGTTTCTGTCTGTCTGAGCTTGAGTGTGGGTAAGTCATTCTTTCCTGTTCAATAATGGGGGAGGATCTGTGTTTCTCTGGATCCCAGAATGGTAACCCCCCGGCCAGACACCCCATAGCTTACTTGGGAGTCTCAGAGAAAAGGCCAGGGTGGGCTCAGAACATCCCAACATTCTCCATCTAGAACTCTTATCTGTTTATATGTTTAAGAACTATGGCCGGGTGCAGTGGCTCTCGCCTTTAATCCCAGCGCTTTGGGACGCAGATGCAAGTGAATCACCAGGTCAGGAGTTCGAGACCAGCCTAAACAACATGGTAAAACCCTGTCTCTACTAAGATACAAAAATTAGCCAGGCATGGTGGCAGGTGCCTGTAATCCCAGCTACTCAGGAGGCTGAGGCACGAGAATAACCTGAATCCAGGAGGCAGCGGTGGCAGTGAGCCGAGATTGCACCGTCACACTTCAACCTGGGTGACGGAGCAAGAGTCTGTATCAAAGAAAAACACAAAAATGATGGAGTTAGCTTTTTTGCCTTTCTGGAAAAATGGGTGGGCATCACTAAGGATAATATGGAATTGCAGTGGCCACCCTGGGGGACGTTTAACTTGGATCAAACAATCCACGTTAGAGGCGTCTGTGAGTACAGAGGATATAAAACCTCTCCAAAACAATGAAATGCATTATTTGATTGGTACGAAGATACTTCTAAAAGACAGGGTGACTCTAAAGGAATCCTTACTGCCCCGGAATGAGCAAGTAAAGGCAGAAATTCCGAGTGCTTTGACGGACCTGACAGAACCATCTGCTACTCCTGCACCTCCTTACCCTCTCTGGCCTGGTTACTCGGAATCTACTAATCCTTTTGGTCTGTTGCCCCTTCCTCCTGAATCCTGTCAACATTAGATGCCTTTCAAAAAAGACTTTCTAGGCCAGGTGCAGTGGCTCACACCTGTAATCCCAGCACTCTGGGAGGCCAAGGCAAGTGGATCACTTGAGGTCAGGAGTTTGAGGCCAGCCTGACCAACATGGTGAAGCTCCATATCTACTAAAAATCCAAAAAATTAGCCAGTGTGGTGGCGCATGCCTGTAATCCCAGCTACACAGGAGGCGGAGGCAGGAGAATCTCTTGAACCCGGGAGGTGGAGGTTGCAGTGAGCCGAGATCGCACCACTGCACTGCAGCGTGGGCGACAGCGAAATGCTGTCTCAAAAAAAATATGGATGGATGGATGAATGGATAGATAGATTCTATGAATCTCTCTGAAATCCCTGGCATTC
Organism: Sapajus apella; assembly: GCF_009761245.1. Classification (NCBI taxonomy): domain Eukaryota; kingdom Metazoa; phylum Chordata; class Mammalia; order Primates; family Cebidae; genus Sapajus; species Sapajus apella. Next base: position 1,683,919 of record NW_022437070.1, on the reverse strand, counting down.
TATGGGCCTCTTCTTCCACAGCTGTGGGCAAAATCAAAAGTCCCGAACCTATGAAAATTCAGATGGATCTTTCAAAACCGCTTTCAAAGTTGTCCCAGTACCCGTTACAACCAAAGCCGTACATGTGCAAACTCCTAAAACAGATTTCATGAAACACGGGCTATTTCTTCTAACGTTCCTCTCTGTTTTAAAAAATGCACAGATGAGGATGGATATTTGTGCAAGATCTCCATCTCCATGGACTCTTTATTAGAACCATAAATACAACTTATTAAAAAATAACATAGTGCCCAACCCAAACACCCTATTTGACGCAGGTGCCAAATGATTCCGAATGGTTCACGGGAGTGGACGTAATGCTCTTTTTTCTTTTCTTTTTTTTTTTTTTTAAGATGGAGTCTCACTCTGTCACCCAGGCTGGAGTGCAGTGGTACAGTCTCGGCTCACTGCAACCTCCACCTCCTGGGTTCAAGCAATTCTCCTTCCTCAGCCTCCCAAGTAGCTGGGATTATAGGTGTGCACCACCACGCCCAGCTAGTTTTTGTATTTTGAGTAGAGGCAGGGCTTTGCAATGTTGACCAGGCTGGTCTTGAACTCCTGACTTCAGGTGATCCACCCCCTTGGCTTCCCAAAGTGCTGGGATTACAGGCATGAGCCACCACGCCCAGCCATACTCTGCTTTCTTTAACGTTTCTGTAGACAAAGGCACCCAATCGTTCTTGGCCCTTCTTTGAAAAAAATCAATGATATACTTGGACAGAATGCCTCAGGAACCCACCGAGGCTCCTTCATGCTTCTCACAAATTTTATGTCAGAAATTTATTTATTTATTTATTTATTTGAGATGGAGTCTTGCTCTGTCTCCTAGGCTGGAGTACAGTGGCGCAATCTTGACTCACTGCAACCTCCACCTTCTGAGCTCAAGCAATTCTCCTGCCTCAGCTTCTGGAGTAGCTGGGATTATGCCTAGCTAATTTTTGTATTTTCAGTAGAGACAAGGTTTCACCATATTGGCCAGGCTGGTCTTGAACTCCTGACCTCAGTGATCTGCTTGCTTCAGTCTCCCAAAGTGCTGGGATTACAGGCATGAACCACTTTGCCTAGCTTTGCTTTCTTTCTTTCTTTTTTCTTCAGGGGCTTCTTAAGAACTTTCAAGACTTTCAAGGTTCCCCTGAAGCTTAGATGCTGACATGAAGCCTGCCCTATCCTCATTGAAAAATAGGCCCTAATTCGGGCTGGGCGCAGTGGCTCACGCCTGTAATCCCAGCATTTTGGGAGGCTGAGGCGGGTGGATCACGAGGTCAAGAGATCGAGACCATCCTGGTCAACATGGTGAAACCCCGTCTCTACTAAAAATACAAAAAATCAGCTGGGCATGGTGGCACATGCCTGTAATCCCAGCTACTCGGGAGGCTGAGGCAGGAGAATTGCCTGAACCCAGGAGGCGGAGGTTGCGGTGAGCCGAGATCGTGCCATTGCAATCCAGCCTGGGTAACGAGAGCGAAACTCCATCTCAAAAAAGAGGAAAAAAGAAAAAAAGAAGAAAAATAGGCCGTAACTCTCCCTTCCATTACTTCCCACCTCCTTGTAGGAAGGTGTTCCATTTCTTCATCCTGGCATTCAAGGCCTCTGTGTCCTGGCCTGTCATCCCAGCTACTGGGGAGGCTGAGGCAGGAGAAGCACTTGAAGCTGGGAGGTGGAGGTTGCAGAGAGCCAAGATGGCACCAGTGCAGTCTAGCTTGGGCAAGAAGAGCAAAACTCCGTCTCAAAAAAATAAAATGAAATGAAATAAAAAATAAACCTCTTCTGATAGGTGTCTCCACGATGCCTGGTGACCCTGGAGAGGTCTCTCAATTCCATGAACCGCAGTTTCCTAATGTGTATGATGGGGATAAATAACAAGCCGTGGCCGGGAACGGTGGCTCAGGCCTGTAATCCCAGCACTTTGGGAAGCCAAGGCAGGTGGATCACCTGAGTTCAGGAGTTTGAGTCCAGCCTGGCCAACATGGTGAAACCTCGTTTCTACTAAAAAAAAAAAAAAAAAAATTAGCCAGGTGTGGTGGCTCATACCTATAGCACCTGTAATCCCAACTACTCAGAGGCTGAGGCAGGAGAATTGCTTGAACCTGGGAGGCAGGGGCTGCAGTGAGCCGAGATCATGCTATTGCACTCCAGCCTGGGCAACAAGAGCAAAATTCCGGCTCAAAAACTAAATAAATGAAATAAAATAAATAATAATAGAAGCCACATCCCTGGGCTGAGTTCAACCCCCAAGGCTACGACAAATCTGCCTGTGAAGAGTGATGCTGGGGGCGGTGGCTCACGCCTGTAATCCCAGCACTTTGGGAGGCCGAGGCGGGTGGATCACCTGAGGTCAGGAGTTCGAGACCAGCCTGGACAATTTGGCAAAACCCCATCTCTACTAAGAATACAAAAATTTGCTGGGTGTGGTGGTGGGTGCCTGTAATCTCAGCTACTCAGGAGGCCAAGGCAGGAGAATCACTTGAACCTGGGAGGCGGAGGTTGCAGTGAGCCGAGATTGTGACACACAGCACTCCAGCCTGGGTCTTAGAGCAAGACTCCCTCTCAAAAAAAAAAAAAAAAAAAAAGTGTGCAGGGCCTGGACACGTTCCCCTGAACTTGTTTATTGTGGCGATGGGTGGCGGCTGGGCCAGTCCAGACAGAGGCTGATTTGGAATCAAGAAACCACAAATCCCAAAGGTTAAATTGGGGGGCTGGGCCCTGCAGGCACTATTTAAATCCTCTTTGCGTTAAAAACGGTGAACCCGCCCCACCTGCTGCCATCTGCAGGTCACTAAAGTGTCCATTCCACATCTGAGCCCTGGGCGATTCCGACGTCGGATCCAGAGGACAGAGGTATTAATAGTTACCTCCAGGCCGGGCGCGGTGGCTCAAGCCTGTAATCCCAGCACTTTGGGAGTCCGAGGCGGGTGGATCACGAGGTCAAGAGATCGAGACCATCCTGGTCAACATGGTGAAACCCCATCTCTACTAAAACTACAAAAAATTAGCTGGGCATGGTGGCACGTGCCTGTAATCCCAGCTACTCAGGAGGCTGAGGCAGGAGAATTGCCTGAACCCAGGAGACGGAGGTTGCGGTGAGCCGAGATTGCGCCATTGCACTCCAGCCTGGGTAACAAGAGCGAAACTCCATCTAAAAAAAAAAAAAAAAAAGTTACGTCCATTCCCGAGTCAAACTGAGACTCCAGGCCTCTTTTCCCAGACGCCGCCAGGGGGCGCACCGGTGTATTATCTCCAAAAAGCCGCGGACAATTCTTCCCCTCCTAGTGTCACCTCCCAGTTTATCAGATAACTCCCCCCATCAAAAGGGGATTCGTCTGGCTGGATCCCCTTCTGCTTGAATCCAGACTAGCCTTATGACTTGCTTTGACTGAGAAGTTGAGTCCCATTAAATGACTCCTCTCCTCAAATCCTTTTTTTTTTTTGAGTAGGAGTTTTGCTTTTGTCGCCCAGGCTGGAGTGCAATGGCGCTATCTTGGCTCACCACAACTCCACCTCCTAGGTTCAAGCAATTCTCCTACGTCAGCCTCCCGAGTAGCTGGGATTACAGGCGCATGCCACCACAAGCAACTAATTTTTGTATTTTTGGTAGAGAAGGGTTTTCTCCATATTAATCAGGCTGGTCTCGAACTCCCGACCTCAGGTGATCCACCCACCTCGGCCTCCCAGAGTGCTGTGATTACAGACGTGAGCCACCGCGCCCGGCCTCCTCAAATCCTTCCTATGTCTCACCAACGGTCAAAGCCAAAGTCCTTATAACAGGGTCTAGACCTGTTCAATGCAGCAGCCACTACTGACACAGGGCTATTTTAATTTCAGTGTAATTAAATACAATTAAACATTCCTGTAAAGTCTTTTAGGCTGACTGATGGCACCATGGCCCGCAGGTACACCTCCGCAGGGCCTTCCGGAATTAGAAAACCTGAAGTAGCTGAAAGATCATGAAAAACGGAAGAACGATCACCTCTGAAAGGTGCCTAACTAACCTGACACATTCTTCTATTGCTTCTTATTCCGGCCTCAACTGACAAGGCCACCGGACTTTGTAACCGACCCTACAACCCCCTCCCAGATTGCCAAAAAATGCCCTAAACTATAACTTCTGTAACTTTCCACTGCCCACCCCCAACCTTTAAAACAAACTCCTATCCCTCCACCAACTCTCTTTTCCAACTCAGTCCCCCCATCCCCCGACCGGGTGAATAAACAGCCTTGTTGCTCACACAAAGCCTGCTTAGGTGGTCTCTTCATTCAGAGTGTGCATTTTAACAATCCACATCCTGAAGTCACGGTAGCCATGTCACAAGTGCTCAAGAGCCACACGTGGCCAGTGGCTACCACACTGCTCAGAGCTGGTGCAGGACATCGCCACCACCGTAGGCAGCAATCTTGCACAGCTCAGGCCTACACACTGCCCCCATCTCACCCTCGGCCTCGTCTCTCACTGCCCCCTCTGTGTCTCTCGTGGCTTCAGCCACCCAGGTCTCCAGGACACATAAGGCATATTCTGTCTCAGGGCATTTGCACTGCTGTTCTCTTTCTTCAAATGTCACATTCCCAGGGAGGGCTTCCCTGACCACTTATAAAAATGTAACCCTGGCCGGGTACGGTGGCTCACTCCTATAATCCCAGCACTTTGGGAAGTTGAGGCGGGCGGATCACTTAAGGTCAGGAGTTTGAGACCACCCTGGCCAACGTGGAGAAACCCCATCTCCACTAAAAATACAAAAATTAGCCAGGCGTGGTGGTACGAGCCTGTAATCCCAGCTACTCAAGAGGCTGAGGCAGGAGAATCACTTGAAAACAGGAGGCAGAGGTTGCAGTGAACTGAGATTTGCCACTGCACTCCAGCCTGGGTGACAGAGAAAGACCTTGTCTCAAAAAAAAAAAAAAAAAAAAATGTAACCTTTTCTGCACTTGCTCACTTTATTTTTCAGAGCTCTGATTGCCCCTGGAACACTCATTTATTTCTCAATAGCACGCCGACTCGTCAGGGAGACTAATAGAGGAAACTGGTGACAGGCACATTGCAATTAGGAAGTGCAGAAAGTAGGAAGTCAGGTGACTCCTCCCTGTAATTGCCCATGATTAGCAATGCAGGAGTTGGAGGAGCCACATGGAAAATGCTGCCGCCCAGAGCCCAGGTGGCTGCACTTGCCAAGCAGGAGCCCCTGGTTCGCTCTGGCTGCCACCACGGCCCAAACATCCTCCAGATGGCATCCCCTTCCTCTGGCTTCCCTCCCACAGCCACAGCAACCCCTGCGGAGGACTCTGGAGCGGTGGCTCCGGGATTTTACCCCAAAGAGGGCAGATGGGCCTGGTTGGAAGAGGTAACAGAGTCGCTCCAGGTCAGCTCTGACCTGTCCCCGTCGTGTTCCCGGCCCCAGCAGCTGCTCAGTTATTTGTTGAATGCTGGCAGTCGAAAGGAACCACGTGGACTCGGGGAGCCAAATCTCAGAGGCGCCTAGAGGGGGATGTGCTGGAAAGAGACACCCCTTGAAGGGAGCGCGCCCAGGAAGTGGGGAGGAGAGTTTGAGGTCGCCCACAGCTGCGTAAAGGACCTGAGGTCTCCCAAGGAAGGATCCCAGCGTGTCCCAAGCTCTGTTCTAGGTGCAAGAAACAGGACCCTCCGGGAGCGAGCCTTCGGTGGGGAGGCAGGGGTACGCCTGCCGATGAGGACGAGATCCAGGCATTAGGGGGTGAGGCCTGCTGGGGACAAAAGTCTGCCAGGCAAGGCCCGAGGAAGGCCGGGGCAGGAGAGTTTGCAGTCATCATAAACGGGGCGGCCAGAAAAGCCCTGACTGAGAAGGTGCTAAGTGTGCAGAGACCTGAAGGAGGTGAGGGGGTGCAGCCGGCAGATACCTGGGGAAAGCGCATGACCGGAGGCGCGGGAAGAGCCAGGTCAAACCCTCAAGCCAGGGTGTGATAATAGGGGGGTTATTAATGTGTCACTCCTGCCCATCCCATGCCAGGCTCGGTGCTGGCATGGGGTAAGGCAGTGGTGCCAAGAAGGCCACCTGCGTCCATCGTGGTGGCTGTCGGGTTGGATTTCCATGTGCCTGGTGATTAAAAGTGAGGCAGCCTGGAAATGAGCTTGCAGAGTTCGCTGAGGGCGTGGTGGAGGCCCGGCTGTGTAGACTTTCAGAGAGCGGGCCCGGGAGGTGACCTCCATCCCGAACCCGCTCTGGTCCCCGAGCCAGCTCAGAAACAGGGGCGCCCTAAGACTCCTAGGGATGTGACCAGGTGCTGGAGGGAGGGAGAATCCGGGTTTCCGAGACAGAAAACGACATTGCCTACCCCCTAATCCGGTTCCGCAGACCGGTTTCCACCGAGACCCCGCCTTCCCCAGTGCAGTCTCCGCCCCTTGCATAAGAGGCCACATCCCCTACATCTAGATATGCAGACAGCGTGACAACGCGCAAGGGCTGCAGCGCCCCTATTTAACCACCAGGAGGCGCTCCAGGGCAGCTGATTAAAATCGTGCGGGACGAGATCGCTAGAGGCCGGGAGTTCAAGACCCAGCTGAGCAAAATAGTAACCCTCTCCCGCCCCCCCGGCCCCGCTCCCCGCCTCTCGTCTCTACTATAAAATATATATATATATCGTGCGAGCGACAGTGTTTCCCAAGCACTTGGGTGCTCTGGGCCCTGACCCAGCGCCTTAAAACGCCAAAGTTCCCCCTGGCCTTTGAATGCTAGACTGCAAAAAAGCGACAGGACGGCGGTTCTCAAAAGTGAGGTCCTAGACCAGCTGCGTCAACGTCTCCTGAGAACTAGATACACATTTTCTGGCCCACCCAAGATCTACAGAATTCCTGTGGGCGTGGAGCGCAGCAAACTGCATTTTCAAAGGACCTCCCCCACCCCTACGTGCCTGCGTTTCGGGACCAGTTTGAGACCCCAGCTCTGGCGTCTCATGGTCTCTAGGACCCCTAGGGTCGCGGTTGTAAGTCCCGGCTGCCCGTTGCTTGGAATGACCCGGGAAGCTTTAGGGACTGTGGCTGCCCCAACAGTGCCCTGCACGATTCCGAGAGCAGCTCCCGTGTGCAGGCTGGGCATGGGCTCCAGGTCATTCCAGGGGCAGCCAGGGCGGGGACCGCTGCCCTAGGGTCCCTGTGAAGACTGACCTGTGCACTGAAGAGCTGGCCGCCGCTGATACGTAGCAGGAGTAAGACAAGATGACATCTCCTAGGGCTGATTTGAGCACGAACATATCACATCTTCAGTTCCCGGAGCAGCGCTGGAACGAAAGCTCCGCCATGATCCTCTTTCTCATGAGGACGTGGAGGCACCAAGAAGTCAAGTGACCAGCCCAAGGTCACACAGCTTGCAAGGGGTGGTGCTGGGGAAGCCAGGCAGCTTCCAAACTTCTCTTCACCCAGTTCTCTTCTCCTGCTCTCACACCTTTGGGACTGGGAGGGGAGTCTCTGTCTCCCAGGCCGGAAAGAAGTGGTGTAATCTCGACTCACTGCAACCTCCGCCTCCCAGGTTTAAGCAATTATCATGCCTCAGCCTCCCGACTAGCTGGGATTACAGGCACCTGCCACCACGCCCAGCTAATTTTTGTGGTTTTAGTAGTGATGGGGTTTCGCCATGTTGACCAGGCTGGACTCAAACTCCTGACTTCACGTGATCCACCCACCTCGGCCCCCCAAAGTGCTGGGATTATAGACGTGAGCCACCACGCCTGGCCCCTCTACCCTCATGTCTCAGGGTGGCATCTCTCTCCTCCATGGCTGTGTTCTGGAATCACCTGTGGCCTCTTATTTTCCTCTTTGGTGACAACGAGGAGCAGCTGGGCTGGTCCAGATGAAGGCTGATTCAGAGCCCAATCTCTGGTTTTCTGGGCTTCCTCTTGGAAACCTTCCTGCCTTTGAGACCACACCCAGAGGCATCCAGGGGCTCACCCTGCAGGTGCTGTTTGAAGCCCTCTGGGATTAAATATAACACTGAACACCCTGTTCTGTCTCAGTTACTAGAGGGCTCCCCCCACCTCTAGGCCTCCCCAAATGCTTACAGTGGGAATGCTGGGAACAGGAGTTCACAAAAGTTTGCGTTCACTCGAGGGGGAACAAATTTTGACTCACTAGGGGGACAGACTTGCCCAAAGCGTCAGAGGCACCTGGAAAGGCTATACAAATAAGACCCAGGGATGCCCACGTATACAAATGAGACTGGGGAGGCTGAGGCATGAGAATTGCTAGAACCTGGGAGGCAGAGGTTGCGGTGAGCTGAGATCATGCCACTGAACTCCAGCCTGGGTGACTAAGACTCTGTCCAAAAAAAAAAAAAAAAGAACTGGGCACCGTGGCTCAAGCCTGTAATCCCAGCACTTTGGGAGGCCGAAGCAGGTGGATCACCTGAGGTAGGGAGTTCAGGACGAGCCTGAACAACACGGAGAAACCATCTCTACTAAAAACACATAATTAGCCGGGCATGGTGGTGCGCACCTGTAGTGCCAGCTACTCTGGAAGATGAGGCAGGAGAATCCCTTGAACTGGAGAGGTGGTTGCCGTGAGCCATGATTGCGCCACTGAGCACTCCAGCCTGGCGACAGAGCAACACGCTCTCTCGAAAAAAAGAAAAAAAAAAAGACCCAGGGAGGTGGTGTGAAACTCTGTTTCTGCAAGCATCTGTGTGTCTGTGACTGGCTTTTGAGCTTCTGCATGATAACGTGGGTGTGCCCACGTGGCTGAGTGAGTCTAAGTGTCTAGCAGTGTGTGATGTGTCCTGTGTGGGTGAACATGTTGACATTTGCAAGTATGGCCATGTTTGTGTGAATGAGTCTGTGAGTGTGTGGGTCTGTGTGCCTCTGTGAGTACATGTGTGCACTCCATGCGTGTGTCCGTGTATCTGTGTATGTGTATGGGCAGGTTAATCATAGTTCCGTTTGTGAATGTGGGTCTGACAGTGGTGCCTGTGTGTGTGCATGTGTCTGTGGTGTGTGCGGTGCCTGCGTGTCTGCATCCGAGTGTGCATGTGTATGTGTGTGCACAGATGTGTGGCAGTGTGAGGGACTGGCCCCCTGTTGCCAAGGGCAGCTGATGTCTATGAAATCCACACAGCTCCGTGTTAAATCCATCTTGCCGCTTGTCTGGGGTCCACATCGCTTTCCTCCTCATGGCCTCTGATGTTCCTGAGAACCCCCATGGCTCTGGGCGCTACAGGAAGGGGGAGAAAACCTCGCTCTGAGGCTTCAAGTCATTTCCTGCTTTCGTGCCGTCTTCCCCTCCCAGCACCTGTCTCTGCTGTTCCTTTTTACCTTCCAGCTCCCCAGGCAGTGCAGGTCCCCATGGTCACAAAATCTCTGTGCTCCAAGGTGGGCAGCAATAAAGGACAGCCGCCTCCCCCCACTACCAACCAGAACCTTCCCACCCAGCCTCTCTTCCTCCCACACCTGCAGATCTTCCCCTCCAGATGAGGTCAATGGCTTGTATTTCCTCCAAACCCCACCGGTGCCTCATTCTTGCCAGGCTGTCAGCCATGGACTACACAGCCAGGTATCCACCACCATGAACAAAGGGGCTCTAGCAAGGCCACACAGCGCGCCAGGCGGCAAACAGCGCCAGCAGTAAGCACTCCATTCAGAAAGGAGCAGAACGGGGCGGGCTCGGTGGCTCACTCCCATAATCCCAGTGCTCTGAGAAGCCGAGGCAGGAGGGTCACTCGATCCAGGAGTGCAAGTGAGCCATGACTGCAATGCTGCACTCCAGCCTGGGTGACACAGCCAGACCCTGTCTTAAAAGAAATAAAAAGAAAAAACAGAAAAGGAAGGAAGGAAGGAAGGAAGGAGGGAGGGGGGGGGGAGGGAGGGAGGAAGGAAAGGAAAAAGGAAAGGAAAATAGACAAAGAAGGAAAAGAAAGAGAAAGAGGCCAGGCGCGGTGGCTCACACTTGTAATCTCAGCACTTTGGGAGGCCAAGGTGGGCAGATCACGAGGTCAGAAGTTTGAGACCAGCCTGGCCAACATAGTGAAATCCCGTCTCTACTAAAAATACAAAAAATTAGCCAGGTGTGGTGTCGGGCACCTGTTGTCTCAGCTATTCGGGAGGCTGAGGCAGGAGAATTGCTTGAACCCAGGAGGCAGAGGTTGCAGTGGGCTGAGATGAGATCACACCACTGTACTCCAGCCTGGGAGACAGAGCAAGACTCTGTCTCGAAAAAAAGAAGAAGCAATTAATGCATAATACACCACAGCCCCTCTTTTGGGCCTTTTCCTAGTGCAATGATTTTTCAATGTGTCCTGTAGCCGAGTTGCCCAGATGTTTGTGAAGCTTGATCCAAACAGAATTCAGAGCCACACGGACAGCGCTAGCAAATCCACATCTCTGGTGCCCAGGGCCCCAGAATCTGTTTTTTGAATGCACTTTCTGGACGCTTTTACTGTACCTTATAACCAAGATCGGGTGCGGTGTGCAAACCCAGGGCCCCGTCCCCTCCAAACCAGCAGAGCCCAGGCGCACGAGGGTGACAAGTGAAGTGACAACATAAACACAGGTGTCTCCACCATCAAGGATGGGAGTGGGACCGACAGCAAGGGCCAGGTCACCCCCAGAGCATTCGTCAGTTGCCAAGTCCAAAGCTAAGAAATCAGTTCGTGAAAGTTTTTTATTTGCATATTGGCTAACGCCTTCTTTTTAAGTCTTAGGAGGCAGTCAACATTAAGTGTGCAGGCAAAGGGAGACGGAAAAAGGAGGCAGTTTCTCCCCTGCCCTCCCTCTCTCCTTTTGTCAAGCTGAGCACCTTGAGTTGCATTTGAGGAAGTTAAAACTATGGGTGATGCCACCTTATTGTATCGATTTCTTTTTTTACATTCTTTGGGTTGCTACAAGGAATCAGTCTTTTTTTTAAAATCAGGTGGTGCACATGGTGGTTCACACCTGTAATCCCAGTGCTTTGGGAGGCCGAGGCAGGAGGATCACTTGAGGCCAGAAGTTTGAGGCTGCGATGAGTTATGATCATGCCACTGCACTCCAGCCTGGGTAACAGAGTGAGACCCTGTCTCTAAAAAATAACAATAAAAACTCAAAGCATGAGACTAAATTTTAACAAGAGAATAAAGAGGGTGCTTAGGTGGAGATGTGGACAGCACCCACCTCCATTTCCAAGTTCAGAGGCACAAAGAGCACCTCTCTCCCCCACACCTGGGAGGAGGGCCCGTGGGCTGTCCCTAGCTCCCACCTCACAGCTGGTCTTCTTGCTCTCCCTGCTCAGCTTCTGCTCTGGCCTCGGCCCTCAGCACCCTGAGGTTCCTGGCCTCACCTGCCCTGGGGACTCTCTTGGGCAGGGCTGGCAACCGGGGAGTGTGCCAAAAGGCTCTCCGGCGCTTGCGAAACCATGAAAAGCGTCCAGGGGTCTGGAACCTCACTGTCTTGACCTGTTTCCGGGCACTGGCTCCTGGAACTGTCCCTGTGGCCCCTTGGGCAGCTGAGGCTTCAGCTTCCTGGATGCCTGGGGCACCTGCCCTCTGATTATGTGCAGCCTCTGCCCTTTGGTCCGCCACAGCCTGTGCCCTCCGATTATCTGCACCCTGGACAGCTGGGGCCCTTTCCCTCTGGTCATGTACGGCCTCTTCCCTTTGATTATCTGCAGCCTCTGACCCCTGGTCAGCTGGGGCCTCTGCCCTCTGATTATCTGCGGCCTCTTCCCTCTCATTATCTTCACCCTGTGGCCCCTGGTCAGCTGGCGCCTCTTCCCTCTGATTATCAGCAGCCTCTTCTCTCTGGTTATCTGCAGCCTCTGGCCCCTGGTCAGCTGGGGCCCCTGCCCTCTGATTATCTGCAGCCTCTGGCCCCTGGTCAGCTGGGGCCTCTTCCCTCTGGTCAGCTACGGCCCCTTCCCTCTGATTATCTGCAGCCTCTTCCCTCTGGCCAGCTATGGCCCCTTCCCTCTGATTATCTGCAGCCTCTTCCCTCTGACCAGCTATGGCCCCTTCCCTCTGATTATCTGCAGCCTCTCCCCCGTGATTAGCCTGGAAGTCTGCCCCCTGACCTGTGGATGCTGTCTGCTCCTTCGTGCGGCGCCGAAAGGAGGCCCAGTTCATCTTGGGCCTCCATCGCCTGGGGGAGGTCTGGGGCGCACAGACATCTCCCACGTTTCCCGCGCGATCCCTGGGGCTGGTGCCGTCTGGCGCGGATGATACCCCTGCGCTCCCTGCTGCGGTGGAGGACAGCCGGGCCTGGCCCACTCCGGTTCCCGCCCTCGGCGCCCAACCCTTCACCCTCCGCTTCAGCTTCCCCCAGGACACCTGGCTGACATACTCCCGCCACCTGTCCGCCTTGGACAGCCGAGGCCCCAGGTTGTCCTCAAACACCGGCACTGGCCGGTTGACGCGGCGGCGGGCAGGCGGCGCGCTGGGCTGCTTCTCCTCTCGCCGGAGGAAGGCCTCGACCAGTTCCTCATCATCCTCGCTCTCCAGGTCGCTGCCCAGGAACTTGCTGCCCAGGTAGCTGACGGGCATTCTGCGCACCGCCTTGCCCCGCCGCGGGCCCTGGCGGTTCCGGTCTCTGGAGGTCTCGAACTCGCTCAACTCACTGTCGCTGGCGTTGCTGCTGTCGTAGGTGCCCACGACCAGCCGGGGCGGAGAAGTCACCATCTGCTGCACTCTCCTCCTCACTCGGGGCTCCTTGGGCTTTCTGGGGGGCTGGGGCGGGTGCGGGGTGCTCTTCTCGATGATGCGGGCCACGTCCTCCAGGGTGCGGCCCTCTTCTTCCAGGAACTGGATCAGCCGCTCCCGAAATTCTGCTTCCTTGGTGGCGGGCTTGGAGATGACTCTCCAGACGCCCCCGGCCAGCCTGACCTCTCGGGGGATGAGCAAGTAATCGACGTCCTCCCCGATCTGCAGCATCCCCACCGTGGAGTCCTCCTCCTTGCGGAACACCTTCCCGATCTTCTTAAAGGTCCCCACGGGCTTCAGGGCTTCCACGAGGACGTCCAAATCCACATCTTTGCAGACATCCGGGACACTCCAAAGAATTAGGCAGTCGGGGGACGGGAGGAAGCCCCAGGGGAACCAGCCCCCCACGTGGCTTTTCTCGAGAGTCTTTAAGATCTCCAGGGTGATATCTGGGGTGAGGGGGCAATGAGCCCCAACAAGCTACCGTCGCCCGTAGTCTTGAGGGAGGGACTGGAGGCCGGGGGAGTGCCAGCAACGCTGATCGGAGAGTCACCTCTCCAAGCCAGGGACGAGCCCACGCCTCCTATCTCTTCGCCGGCAACAAGTCCAGTGTTGACCAAGTCCTGCTCCCCCGCCACGGACTTGGAGGAATCAATTTCCAGGATGCTTACGTCAGCGGGGCCGAGGTCAGTCCCGAGGCGCAAGGCCCACTCCAAGCTGGAAACGTGGTGTTCCACTCCAAGCTGGGGCGCGCGAGCTGCCAGTGATTCTTCCTGCCCCAGGCACCGGGGACGCGGCTGGAACTTGGGAGAGGACTTCGCAGACAAAAACGGTCCAGCCCAGGCTATTCAATATGGCCGAGGGGCTGGGAGGCCTCAGCCCGGCCCCCCAGTTGGGTACCCCGCCCCCAGGCAGGCCGCCACCCAGCTCCAGGCGGACCTTGACACGCCGCAGCCCGCCAGGCCGCGCGCTTCGGGCTCTGCACCATGGAGCGCACGGGCAGGAAGTTCCTCCTCGCCCTCCCCTAGAATGAGGTCCACCTTCCCCCGTCTCATCTTACACTCCCGGACTCGGGAAGACTGACAGGGGGGCTGTCCACTCCCTTCGGGCCGGCCTCCCTCCCCTCCCCCACAGGGGTGTGGCCGCGCCCCGGGCCTAACTGGGGCCGTTGCTTCCCAGCGAAGCGGCTGTGGCCCAAGTCAGCACCTTTCCTGAAAGGCAGCGGTTCCCAGACCTGCCCTCCGAAATGGACAAGTCCCAGCCAAGCCCCGTAGGTGGCTGTGCTAGTGGATTCGACCTTTTGAGAGCCACTGGCACTATAGATGAGCATTCTAAATTCACGCCACAATCGGTACCCGTACACCCACACGCGTGGGTAGAGAAATGGGTACCAGGTTCTTATTGCAACAGTCCCCACTGTGGCGCTTGGCACGAGGTCGGCGCTCAATGCATATTTTTGAGTGGATGAATAACCTAAATGTTCATGGCCCAGCGCGGTGGCTCACACCTGTAATTTTAGCACTTTGGGAGGCCGAGGCGGGTGGAACAAACACTTGAGGCCAGGAGTTCGAGAGAAGCCCGGCCAACGTGGTGAAACCCTCCTCTGTCCAAAAAATGTATATATACAGAAATTAGCCGGGCCCGGCCGGGGGCGGTGGCTGACGCCTGTAATCCCAACACTTTGGGAGGCTGAGGTGAGCAGATCACGGGGTCAGGAGATACACCATCCTGGCTAACACGGTGAAACTCTGTCTCTACTAAAAATACAAAAAAATTAGCCGGGCATGGTGGCCGGTGCCTGTAATCCCAGCTACTCGGCAGGCTGAGACAGGAGAATCACTTGAACCCGGGAGGTGGAGGCTGCGGTGAGCCGAGATCAGCCACTGCACTCCAGCCTGAGCAACAGAGCGAGACTCTGTCTCAAAAAAAAAAAAAAAAAAAATCAGCCAGGCGTGGTTGTGCCCGTGTGTAGTCTCAGCTACTCTCGAGGCTGAGGCAGGAGAATCGCTTGAACCCGGGGAAGCAGAGGCTGCAGTGAGCCGAGATCGCCTCATCGCACTCCAGCTTGCGCAACAAGAGCGAACCTCCGTCTCAAAAACAAAAACAAATACAAAAATTAGCCGGGCGTGGTGGCACATGCCTGTCATCCCAGCTACTGGGGAGGCTGAGGCACGAGAATTGCTTGAACCCAGTAGGCGGAAGTTGCAGTGTGCCAAGATCGCGCCACTACACTCCAGCCTGAGCGACAGAGCAAGTCTCCGTCTCAAATGAATAAACAAACAAATATATGTGATCTTATTTAACTCATAAAGGAGCCAGGCAAATGTTTAGGGAACCGAGGAAAAAGAGAGGGAAAGCCAAGCTGCGCGGGCTTAAGGGAAGTGAAGGTCTCAGTGAGGCCTGTTCACAATTATCGGCTTCTTCAGGTTGTTTTTCTCCTGCAGAACTAGGTGGTTGCGCTTCGCTGGATTTTTCTCCTGTTCCTCGCTGGCTTGGTCCCAGCCGCAGAGCTCTCTCTGCCCCCGGGCCTCCCGCGGCCCCGCCCCCGCGCGCACAGCTTGTGGCCTCCGCAGTTCGGCGGTCTCCATGGCAACCACGGGACGCGCTCTGCCGCGCTGGTCTAAGCTGAGCGGGTGGAGCGGAGGCGGAGGCGGAGGATGCAGGGAGATGGTGGGGGTGGGGCACCACGGAGGGCGAGGGCGAGGGGCGAGGGCGAGGGGCGAGGGCGAGGGGCGAGGGCGGGGGGCGAGGGCGGGGGCAAGGGCGGGCAGCTGCTTTTTTCTGCCCCCTGGTGCCTCCCCTAGGCCTCATCCCCAAAGCCAGCTTCCCTGAAAAGCTGGTTTGTAGAAACCAAAAAACGAAAAATCCTAAGGGCACCTAGGTTTCAGGAATGCTGGTTAAAGAATCGCAAGTCTGAGAGGTCAGAACAGTGCCTTCCACGTGGTGACCTCGCAGATGAGACGTTTGGGTATGGTAGTCATAAAAGGGCTTTGGTTTTGTTAGTTTTGTTTAGTGTTTGTTAGTTTTATTTGGTGGGGGATGGGGAGCGGCGCAAGGAGGATAATCTTGGAAATGAAAACCCCAAATGTCCCACATTTTCATAAAAACTGACAACCCCCGGCAGAGGGCGGTGACTCACACCTGTAATCCCAGCGCTTTGGGAGGCCAAGGCGGGCGATCACTTGAGGTCAGGAGTTCGAGACCAGCCTGTCCAACATGGTGAAACCCGCCTCCCCCAATCTCTACTCCATCTCTACCAAGAATACAAAAATTAGCCGGCTCTGTGGCTGGCGCATGTAATATCAGCTACCACGCAGGCTGAGGCAGGAGAATCGCTTGAACCGGGAAGAGGCTGCAGTGAGCTGAGATGGTGCCACTGAACTCCAACTTAGGTGACAGTGACCCTGTCTCAAAAAAAAAAAAAAAAAACAGAAAAAGGAAAAGTTACAGAAAAGTGTAAATTTTTTTTTCTTTCTTTTCTTTTTTTTTTTTTTTGAGACGGAGTTTCACTCATGTTACCCAGGCTGGAGTGCAATGGCGTGATCTCGGCTCACCGCAACCTCCGCCTCCTGGGTTCAGGCAATTCTCCTGCCTCAGCCTCCTGAGTAGCTGGGATTACAGGCACGTGCCACCATGCCCAGCTAATGTTTTTGTATTTTTAGTAGAGACGGGGTTTCACCATGTTGACCGGGATGGTCGCGATCTTTTGACCTCGTGATCCACCTGCCTTGGCCTCCCAAAGTGCTGGGATTACAGGCTTGAGCCACCGCGCCCGGCAATTTTTTTCAAAAAAGGGTTCCTCTTTCCAAAGCCCATCTTCCAGCCTCTCCCCAAAAAGTAACCAGTTAAATATCTCTGTACTTTTCCAGAGAAAAAACGCTTACATTAGTGTGTTAATTTTAGAATTTACCTCACAGAGATTTTTTTTGCCCATCATCCTGAATTATTTTCATCCCAGCATTTACCACTTTGTTTTTTTGTTTTGTTTTTTTTTTCTTTGAGACAGGGTCTTACTCTGTTATCCAGGCTGGAGTGCAGCGGCATGATCATGGCTCACTGTAACCTTGAACTCTTGGGCTCAAGCAATCCTCCCAACCTTGGCCTTCTGAGTGTCTGGGGCTGCAGGTGTATGCCACCATGCCTGAGTAGTTTTAAAATTTTTTTGTACACAGGTGTTCTATGTTGCCCAGACTGGTCTTGAACTCCTGGCCTCAAGTGATGCCCTGCCTCTGGGTCTCAAAGTGCTGGGATTACAGGCGAGAGGCACTGCACCGGGCCTATTTTTGTGTACGTTTTTTGTTTAGTTTTGTTTTGGAGATGGACTTTTGCTCTTGTTGCCAAGGCTGGAGTGCAATGGCACAATCTCAGCTCACCAAATCCGAGTTCAAGCGATTCTCCTGCCTCAGCCTCCCGAGTACCTGGGATTACAGGCACGCACCACCACACCTGGCTAAATTTTTTGGTATTTTTAGTAGAGACGGGGTTTCTCCATGTTGGCCAGGCTGGTCTCCAACTCCTAACCTGAGATGATCCGCCCGCCTTGGCCTCCCAAAGTGCTAGGATTACAGGCGTGAGCCACCGCGCCCGGCTTTATGTACTTATGTATTGCTTCACCTTGTTAGAATATTATCCCCATGAGGGCTGGGATGTGAGTGTGCTTTGTTCATTGCTGACGTCTCGTCATCTAGAATACTTTGGGTAGGAGCTACAAATATTTATTAACTGAATGAATGCTGGGAATTACACTAGATCTATTACTGTAAAATGTGTTTTCACGTAATGTCCTTCTGTATCAGTGCTTGCCAACCAGTCTGTTTTCTTTTGTCAGGACAGCTTCCACCTTTATTCCTGTAAGCCGGGAATGTGATACTAATAACAATACATTTTTACTGAGCGCCTGTTTTATCCTTGGCCCTGCACATTTTCTCATTCAGTCCTTAGAACCCTTCCTTAGGCAAGTGTTATTCCCATTTTTCAGGTAAAAAAACTGAGTCCAGGCCAGTCACGGTGTCTCATGCCTGTAAACCCAGCATGTTGGGAGGCCAAGGCGGGCAGATCATATGGTCAGGAGATCAAGACCAGCCTGGCCAACATGGTAAAACCCCGTCTCTACTAAAATACAAAAAATTAGCCTGGCATGGTGGCGGGTGCCTGTAATAGCTACTTGGGAGGCTGAGGCAGGAGAACTGCTTGAAGCAGGAGGTGGAGGTTGCAGTGAACCGAGATCACAGCATTGCACTCCAGCCTGATGACAGAGTGAGACTCCATCTTAAAAAAAACAAAAAACTGAGTCCAAAGAAAGTCACACAGCTAGGTAGTGGGAGAGCCAAGCTTTGAATCATTCAGGTTTATTAGATTCCAATCTCCACACATTTTTTTTTTTTTCTTTTTAGACAGGTTTTTTTACCCAGGCTGAAGTGCAGACACAATTTCTGCTCACTGCAGCCTCAACACCCTGGGCTCAAGCAATCCTTCCATCTCAGCCTCCCAAGTAGCTGGGTCTACAGGCACATTATCACCACGCCCAACTAATTTTTTGTATTTTTTGTAGAGATGAGGTTTTGCCATGTGTCCAGGCTGGTCTCAAACTCCTGGGCTCAAGTGATCCTCCTGCCTCAGCCTCCCAAAGTGCTGGCATTACAGGCAGAAGCCACTGTGCCTGGTCCCAATCTCCACACTCAGCGGGGTGGATCACTTGAGCCCAGGAGCTCACGACCAGCCTGGGCAACATAGCAAAACCCCATCTCTATAGGGTCCAGCCCTATAGGGTTCTGTGAGCCCCTCCCTGTGGGTGCAGAGACAAGAAACTGTAGAAATAAAAGACACAGACACAGACATAGAGAAAAGAGACTTTGGGCTCGGAGGTCCACTGCCAGCCAAAGCATGGAGACCTGCAGCGGCCCCGAGTGCCTGGACACTCTGACTTTTACTGAGTACAAAGCAGGGGGCAGGGAAGGTAGGGTGAGGTCATGGTGGTCGGTGATAGGGTCAGGTAAATCACGGGTCTTGAAGATAGGGGGCCCAGGACTTTCAAGTGGCTGAGGGGGGGAGAAAACCTAATTGTCAGCACTCTTCGCATATTTGTCAGAAATGTCAAGGACACTAGGATTATGTTACCATTATTAAGTCTTAGCTTTTAAGAAAAAGAGAAACCAGGTGCAGAAGCGGAGTGTGAGAGCAGACATGGAACGTGACCACTGAAGCACAGCGTCACATAGACACAGTTAAGTCCCTAGATGTCTGTGGGTGTCCCTGACGGCCGTCAGGCCTTGCCACAAGAGCTTGGAGAAGCGGTGTTTTCTCCTAACTTCCCCAGGAAGGAGATGTCTTGGCCATTTTGGACGTCTCCTTCCCTAGCTGGCTAAATAGCGGGCGCTTTCCCAGCGCTGGCGCTGGCACTGCCACACAGCCGAGGCGCCCTCCAGCAGCCCTTATGGGGGCGTGACAGAGGGCTTAGAGCATCTTGCCTTAGGGTCACTTTGTTCACAATGTCACCTCAGTTCCATGCTTCATAACCTGACAGTCATTAGTACAATTAAAGGTTATATTGAGTATATATCTTTATGATTATAAGTAACTATAAGATTATATATGATTATATAAAGGAATATATATGTGCCTACATTTCTAATTCTTTGTTAAATCAGTATTTATATGAGAACAGGCTGAGGCTTCAGACCCTTGCCACGGCACTTGCGGGGTTTGACCCCTACACATCTCTACAAAAATAACACAAAAAATTAGCTCGGCATAGTGGTGCACACCCGTAGTCCCAACCACTCGGGAGGCTGAGGTGGGAGGAGCATCTGAGCACGGGATGTCCAGGCTGCAGTGAGCCATGATCACACCACTACACTCCAGTCTGGGTGACAGAGCGAGACCCTGTCTCAAAAAAGTTTAGAAGGCCGGGTACGGTGGCTCACACCTGTAATCCCAGCACTTTGGGAGGCCAAGGTGGGCGGATCACAAGATCAAGAGATTGAGACCATCATGGCCAACATAGTGAAATTCCATCACCAGCAAAAATACAAAAATTAGCTGGGTGTGGTGGCACGTGCCTGTAATCCCAGCTACTAGGGAGGCTGAGGCAGGAGAATCGCTTGAACCCAGGAGGTGGAGGTTGCAGTGAGCTGAGACTGCGCCACTTCACTCCAGCCTGGGTGACAGAGGGAGACTCCGTCTCAAAAAATAAAAATAAAAAGTTTAGAAAAAGGAGGTCTAGGAAGCTAACACAGAGGTGAAACCATACAGAGTAGAGGAGGCGACGTGGATGTGATCACGGATGCAGAGGCTAGAGAGATGCAGCCAAAAGCCACGGAACTCCTGGAGCCACCAGAAGCTCGAAGAGGCAAGGAAGTTCCTCCCCTGGAGCCTCTGGAAGGAGCTTAGCCTTGCCAACCCCTGGATTTTGGATTTCTGGCCTTCAGAGCAATACATTTCTGATGTTTTAAGCCATCTAGTATATGGTAATGTGTCACAGCAGCCACAGGAAGTGAATACAGAGCCCCCTGTGTGGCCACTAATTCCCCAGACTCCAATGAGGGCAATTTCAAATTAAAACATACTAATTTTAGCCAGGCACGGTGGCTCACGCCTGTAATCCCAGCACTTTGGGAGCCCAAGGCAGGCAGATCATGAGGTCAGGAGATCGAGACCATCCTGCCTAACACAGTGAAACCCTATCCCTACTAAAAATACAAAAAATTAGTTTGGCATGGTGGCACACGCCTGTATTCCCACTTACTCGAGAGGCTGAGGCAAGAGAATCGCTTGAACCCTGGAGGTGGAGGCTGCAGTGAGCCGAGATCACACCACTGCACTCCAGCCTGGGTGACAAAGCAAGACTCAGTCTCTTAAAAAAAAAAAAAAAAAAGCTAATTTTATTCTGTGACCTTGTCTCTCAGGAATGATTATCCCTGAAACAAAAGAATTCTTGTACAGTGTCCCCTGCCCCAGAAATCACATATGGGTGATGGGCACCTTGGAAGTGGTTTTTTGTTTAAGACCGAGTCTTGATCTTAAACTCCAGAGCTTTATGTCTTTTCTGTCACATCCCATTGATGCTGGGGCACAGGTTGAGTTCTGTCTCCTGAGGAGCAGCACCTTGAAGTAGTTACCAGTTTGCCTCCTTTTTTTTTTTGAGATGGAGTTTTGCTCTTGTTCTCCAGGCTGGAGTGCAATGGCACAATCTTGGCTCACCACAACCTCTGCCTCCCCAGTTCAAGCAATTCTCCTACCCCAGCCTCCCAAGTAGCTGGGATTACAGGCATGAGCCACCACGCCTGGCCAATTTCGTATTTTTAGTAGAGATGGGGTTTCTCCATATTGGTCAAGCTGGTCTCAAACTCCAGACCTCAGGTGATCCACCCGCTTCAGTCTCCCAAAGTGCTGGGATTACAGGCATCAGCCACCGCACCTGGCTTTTTTTTTTTTTTGAGACAGTCTTGCTCTGTCGCTGAGGCTAGAGTACAGTGGCATGATCTCAGCTCACTGCAACCTCCGCCTCCCAGGTTCAAGCAATTCTCCTGCCTCAGCCTCCCAAGCAGCTGGGATTACAAATGCCTGGTATTGCACCTGGCTAATTTTTGTAGTTTTAGTAGAGACAGGGTTTCACCATCTTCGTCAGGCTGGTCTCGAACTCCTGACCTTTTGATTTACCTGCCTCGGCCTCCCAAGGTGCTGGGATTACAGGCATGAGCCACCACACCTGGCCACCAGTTTGCCTTTTGGTGTCCGAGACTCCAAAACAACTTTTTGTCAGCACATGGAGAACAGACCGCCCTCTTGAGGAAGCTGGGCACGTGTTTATCAAAGTTTAGGAATCTGAGATATAAAACCAGGCTAGCTCATTTCAAAGCTTAAAAAAAAAAAAGAAAAATACAAAAAAATAGGCTAATGTGTTCTATGTCAACACAAAAACGGTCACTGGACCCAGGATTGCAGGGAGCGACACTGCTTCCTTCTCTTTGCTAAGTTGCATACGTATATTTACTCCTCCCTAAATTCTGTGAAATAGGCTACTGCTATCTCCACTTTACAGATAAGACACCAGAGGTATAAAAAGGTGATGTGGTTCCCCAGGCTCACATCCCCTGAAGTGAAAGAGTTAGGACTTGGGCCAGGTACAGTGGCTCACACCTCTAATCCCAGCACTTTGGGAGGCCAAGGTGGGTAGATCATTTGAGGTCAGGAGTTCGAAACCAGCCTGGCCAGTATGGTGAAACCCCACCTCTACTAAAAGACAAAAATTAGCCAGGTGTGGTGGGGGGTGTCTGTAATCCCAGCTACTTGGGAGGCTGAGGCAGGAGAATCGCTACAACCCGGGAGGAGGTGGAGGTTGCAGTGGGCGGAGATGGCGCCATTGCACTCCAGCCTGGAAGACAGAGGGAGATTCTGTCTCAAAAAACAAGCAGACAAACAGAGTTAGGACTTGAACCCAGGCCACGAGTCCCACATGACTCTTCACCTCCAAACCTCCACACACAAGACAGGCATCTTGCCTTAATTAGCAGGTTGCTTGGTGAGCAAGCTGATTAGAGGAATTGCACATGCAGTTCCACTATTTGCTTCCCTAGATACTTCTCCGTAGGATGTGTTAATCACTGTAAGACCATGTCTTCTATTTTCTGTGTTCCAATGTTTTAACACCTGAGGCATGCTGAGCCTGGAGGGACAGCTCCTCCCACGGTCAGCTGATTCCTTGGCTTAGTAAACAACTTGTCCTTGAACACAGCTCTTCAAAAGCAAAACAACCCCCACAAAAACAACAAAAGGTTCTTGATTCAACCCCCACAAGAACAAAGCCCACACCCCCAACTGCCTCATTGATTGGGCTCTCTTATTCTGGGTCACCACTCACCTGCCCCAATCACCCCAGGGACAGTCCCTAAGCCCAGAACCCACTGAAAGTGCTGGCCCTGCTTACACCTTGCCTCACCCTTCCTTCCTGCAGAAACCAGTTCAGACTCTCATTAGGGGCTGGGCACACCTCTAATCCTAGCACTTTGGGAGGCTGAGGCAGGCAGAACACAGGGTCAGGAGTTCAAGACAATCCTGACCAACACGGTGAAACCCTGTCTCTACTGAAAATACAAAAATTAGCCAGGTATGGTGGTGCATGCCTGTAATCCCAGCTACTCAGAAGGCTGAGGCAGGAGAATCACTTGAACTTGGGAGGTGGAGGTTGCAGTGAGCCGAGATTGTGCCACTGCACTCCAGCCGGGGCGACTGAGTGACGCTCCATCTAAAACAACAAAAACAAACAAACAGAAATTAGCTGGGGGTGGTGGCACATGCCTGTAATTCCAGCTGCTTGAGAGGCTGAAGGCAGGAGAATCACTTGAATGGAGTTTCGCTCTTGTTGCCCAGGCTGGAGTGCAATGGCACGGTCTCAGCTCACTGCAGCCTTCACCTTCCAGGCTCAAGCAATTCTCCTGCTCCAGCCTCCCAGGTAGCCGGGATTACAGGTGCCCACACCACGTTCAGCTAATTAGTAGAGACGGGCTTTCACCATGTTGACCAGGCATGGTCTCCAACTCTTGACTTCAGGTGATCTGCCTGCCTCAGCCTCCCAAAGTACTGGGATTACAGGCATGAGCGACCGCACCCAGACCCAAATTAAATCTTTTTTGAAAATTATTTTTCTATTCTTTGTTCCTCTAGAGACCAAATTAAATCTTACATGGATCCTCCCCTACCCCTTATACCAAGGGACTGACTGTGATTTCATTAGCATACATTTATTTTATGAGTTCATATTTGTACAACAAAGCATCTCAATCACAAAGAACAATGAAGAGTTTTAGCTGAACCCACTTTTGAGGTCAGGGGTTTACAGAGGCCAGATGCAGCCCTCCAACAGCCGGCACATTCAATTTACTTGGGAATTTTTGCTTGGAATTTGCCCTACCAGCGATGTCTTGACTCAGTTAAGTAGCTTCAAATGGTGACAGTTTTACATGACAACTTGCATTGCAGTCCCAGAATACACTTTGACTTGTCCAGAAAATCTTGAAAGCAAAGTGGTAGGATTTTGATTTCATGGGTGACATTGAACAACCACACACCTGTGTATCACAAATATAAATGTTACACCCCTGAAATCCACAAAAAGCACAAAATACAGTCTTCATGCTGCAGTATGAGGAGAAATGTCACACTGTCTCTTATTATACAATAAGCATGCCTTGATGGGAGGCCAGCACGCAACAAACGTGCTGGGGGCTTTTGTAGCATTTATTCAAGCTCAGACTCTGCGTTGCAACAACCAACACAGTAGTACAATATTCTGAGAATAGGTATGCCCAGGCCAGGGATTTACAAGGCATTAAAAGATCATCAGAGAAGCTGGGCGTGGTGGCTCACAACTGTCATCCCAGCACTTTGGGAGGCTGAGGTGGGTGGATCACTTGAGGTCAGGACTTCAAGACCAGCCTAGCCGACATAGTGAAACTCCATCTCTACAAAAAATATGAAAATTGGCTGAGTGTGGTGATGCATGCCTGTAATCCCAACTACTCAGGAGGCTGAGGCAGGAGAATCGTTTGAACCTGGGAGGTGGAGGTTGCAGAGAGCCAAAATTGCACACTGCACTCCAGCCTGGACAACAGAGTGAGACTCAGTTTCAAAAATAAAAAAGATCAACAGAGAGCTACAAACTTCTTGACCATGGATTTGCAAGAAGTTCACATAGGTGTATGAAGACAGCAGGAGGTTTATCCCAACCACTGCACAAGAGAAAAAGGTGTTGAACTGAGGCTAGACGGCCAGCTTGGGAAAGGGACAAAAATCAGTCTTCGAGGTTTTAGGTTATGTCCATCAAGTGAATTCTAAAAATTTCTTCTGTTTCTTGGCACTTGCTGGGAATGCAAGAATCTAGTAGGAGTTTCTGCCTGCTTGAGAGTGTGTCTCTTACCTGCACCCTGGCCACCAGGGTAGGGGTATAGAGACAGAACCACTATTTTTTGTTTTTGATAAGGGGATGACATAGGGGTGACTTCCCAGAAATAAGAAAGGGGGTTGAGGCCAGGTGCAGGGGCTCATGCCTGTAATTCCAGCACTTTTGGAGGCTGAGGCAGGCAAATCACTTGAGGTCAGGAGTTTGAGACCAGCCTGGCCAGCATGGTGAAATGCCATCTCTAATAAAAAATACAAAAATTAGCCGGGTGTGGTGGCAGGTGCCTATAATCCCAGCTACTAGGGAGGCTGAGGCAGGAGGATTACTTGAGGCCAGAAAGTAAAGGTTGCAGCAAGCCGAGATTGCACCAGTGCACTCCAGCCTCGGTGATGGAGTGAGACCCTATCTCAAAGAAAAAGAAAAGAAAGGAGGGAGGGGGAGGGGAAGGGGGGAGGGGGAGGGGGGAGGGAGGGAGGGAGGGAGAGTTGAATGCTGGAAGTCACAGACATGGCTGACATCCACCACATTGTGACATTAGTGGTCTCTGGCATTACAATTTGGTAGGCTGAGTGTGTGTGTGTAAGTTACATTTTTGAAAAGAGATTCAGTTCAAACCTTTGCAGATCCCTGAACTAGCAAAAGTTTGCAAATTGACAGGTCAAGTGTCTCTAAGTAAAGATCTGTCTACTCACATGTATTTGGATTTTACCTAATTTTTAAAGTTCTTCATCTCGGTGTTAACATCGTTCATTACTCTTGAAAATGGCCTCTTAATTATTTACCTCCTTTTGGACCACTGCCTGGAAGCCTCACCTCTTTTTTTTTTTTTTGAGACGGTTTTGCTCTTGTTGCCCAGGCTGGAGTGCAATGGCACCATCTCGGCTCACTGCAACCTCCACCTCCGGGGTTCAAGAAATTCTCCTGCCTCAGCCTCCCTAGGAGCCGGGATTACAGGCATGTGCTACCAACTCCGGGCTAATTTTGTATTTTTAGTAGAGATGGGGTTTTCTCCATGTTGGTAAGGCTGGCCTCAAGCTCCTGACCTCAGGTAATCCTCCCTGCCCGCCCCTCCACGCCCCCACCTCAGCCTCCCAAAGTGCTGGGATTACAGGCGTGAGCCACTGCGCCCAGCCACCTCTTCTTTAGAGAGTGGAGTTCACACCTCCCCACCAAGCCAGAGCTTCCAGGATTTAACTTGGCAAGACCCTTATACCCTCACCCACAGGCGCCAAACTGGGCAGAAGGGTCCCACCTCTGACCGCTTCTGTAAGTGACTCAGCGTGTAGAGAATGGCGACAGCTTTTCAAGAGCCATTTACAGATCAGCAAGTTCCTCAGAGGTGGAGAGCAGGCAACTCACTCTCACCCGTGGTTTCTGCTTGATATGCGCAAAACAGGGTATCCCACTCCGGACACGTTTGTGCCCCAGTTACATTCAAGGTACATGCTTTTGAAACACAGAAAACGGCTCTAGACTTTACAATAACAGGATTTCCAGGAGGGCGCACTGCTAGAGGGGTCTGTGCCGCCAGCCTCCCCCCAGCAGGAGAGGCAGTCCCAGCATCAGGCCGCAGGTGACAGCCGAAGGGGGATGGCGGCCCTTCACCCGAGTAGAGATCTCCCTGACATGTTCCTCCTGGATCTGCCCGGGTTTTCTTCAACTCCAGTAAGAGATCTCCAAAACCTTGGAATCCGGGACCCTGTTGTCCCCTGCTCCATTTTCTGCAAAGGGCGCAGGCGCCTGGGGGAAAGCCTTGGTCTCCATAGCAACGGTCAGACGCGCTGCTAGCCTCTGGCGCCGACTGCGCCTGCGCGGCTGGTCCCGCCGGGTCTCCCGGGTGGCGGAAGATGTTTGTAGGTAGGTCTTTGAGACCCTTCTTCACTTACAAATTACTCTCATCCACTCAAATGATACCGATACGCATATTAGGTGTTACTCGCACACTCTCAAATATTACCCACAACTGCTCTCAATTATACACGGATGCTACCCACACTCACTAATGTGTATTCAAGTAACACAAATGCTACCTGCGCCTACTCAAATATGTAGTATGACAGTCATGGGCAAGGTTTTGGTCTGTTTTATTCCCCTTCTGTATCCCCAGTGCCTGGCACACAGTAGGGCCTCAGGAAATTTTGTTGGTTGAAGGAGTAATCCACACTCAACCAGATTTTGTGAACATTCAACTGTTACCCACATCTACTCAAATGCTACCTACGCTCACTCCGATGTCTCCAAGTAATTTAAATATTACCCACTTACTCTGAGTGCCATGAAGGCAGGGATTTTTGTTGAGTTTACTCCCTTCCGTATCCCCAGCTCCTAGAACAGTACCTGGGACATAATAGGTGCACAGTAAATATCTGTAGGATGAATGAATGAGCCAAGGGTAGCCAGAAGTTAACCACACACACTCAGATGTAACTCACAAGTTAGTTAACTCAGATAAAGATAGTTCACACTAGTCAGATGTTACCTGTGCTATCCAAAGGATACCCATTCTCGCTCAAAAGTTACTCATTCACTAGAGTCATTCCTATCCTCACTTGTATTACCCACACTCACTCATACTCCTTAAATGTACTCACGTGGTACCTACCCTCCCACGGTCACCCCCCACGCCCACCCAATGCCACCACCACCTCACAGCTTCTTGTCCGAGGCGTGACGCCGCCGGCGGTTTTTCTTGTTCTTCCTTTTGCCCCTCTTGCCATCTCCAGCCTTGCTCTCCTTCTCCAAGGAGTCTGGAGGTGGCACCACGTCCATCCGGACAGTGGCCGCAGCCTCCGGCTTCTCCCCCAGCCCAGGCACACAGCACTTCCTTGCAGGCAGCTCTCCGGGGCCCGTCTCTGGGAGACACAGTTCCTGCCTCAGGACCCGCGCCACATCCTCGACCGTCCTCCCTTCGCTCTGCAGAAAGAGGTTCAGCTTGGTCAGGAATTCGATGTCCTGCTTCCGGGGCATGTAGACCACTCTCCACACCCCGCCCTTGCCCTTGATCTCCCTGGGGACCACGGCGTAATTGATGTCCTCCGTCAGCTCAATGATGGCCGCCTTGGATTTATCTTCTTCCAGATAGGCCTTCCCAGCCACTTCGAACTTGCCTAGAGGTTTGAGGGGCAGCCGAATAATCTCTTCGAATTCCTCATGGTTGCAGTCCTCGGGAATCCCCAGGATCATCAGGGACTTGTGACTGTCCACCTCCAGGGCCTTGCACCCATGCTCCAACAGGGCAATGTCTTTCACGCCAAACAGCATCTTCCCCAACTCTTTGAGGCAGCAGTATGCCCGCTGACGCACACCTGAGCTGCCTCGGGAATCCACGGAGGTATCCAGGTTGCCGGGATTCCTTCCCAAAGGCTAGGAGAGAGAGTGAGGCCTCGGGGCCAGAGGCCGCTCCCAGGCCCCCTTCGTCCAGCTCAGTGAAGGATGCCCCCAGCCCCTGCCTACAGGGCTGTGCAGTGTCAGTCAGGGCTTCCGTGGCTCCCTCTGAGTGGGCTCCAAGATTCCCAGGGACTTACGCGTGCTGGAGAAGCAGAAGGCGGCGTTTGCCACCTGACTCGTGGCTCCCGGGTCCTGGGCGAGGCTGCACCGAGGAGGGTCTTAAGACGATGCTTCCCTTTTCTTGGCGTGGCCTCCAAAGGTCTCGCAGGCCCCAACAGTCTCCGCGGATCTGGGACTGCTGATCTCCACCAATGGAGTGTCGTGGGTGGGGCCCTGACCGGCCGGGAGGCGCGTCCCTCACCGCCAGCCCAGAGATTGCCCTAAGTGCCCTGTGGCCAGACTAGGACGAGATGTGGCCGCTGCACTTGCTCCCGCTGTGACGTCACCGTCTCCTTCCGCTCTGAGGCCTGGAGGTCTCCATGGCAACCGCTGGAGCATCGCCTCTGCCATTGGCCGCCTGGTCGCATTGAAATCAAGAGTCTGAGGGGGTCATTCGGAGGTGAGGGGTTGGCCATCAGCCATCAGAAGTGCCCATGATTCTCCTTTGAATAATAGCTGATTCCAGGGGCGAGGGGACAGGGAATATACAAGAGGCACCCCGGGAATATTTTGGGGTCAGAAACTAAGGAAGTACTTTTAAGAAAATGAGGAGAACACCTGGAAAGGCCCAGGAACCGGCGTGAAAGGCTCCCACTGGCCAACCCTGGGACAATTTGAGCATCAACGTTAAAAATGAAAGTAACCGATTATAACCCCTTGAATAAAATTAGAATCTATGAGTTTATGTAGATTTAAGTATATTAATGGAAAGTTTGGTGAGGAATGTGAACTAGCACATTGTCTCAAAGTACCTGCCCATATAATACTCATCAAAAGGAACAAACGTCTGTTTACAGTGGAATATTCTTGCTTGTAGGACGGACACACACACACACACACACACACACACTATGATATTCAGAACAATATGACAATTTACACAACACTCAAAATGCTTCAGGGGAGAAAACTTTTTTTCTTTTTTTTTGAGACAGTCTCCCTCTGTTGCCAGGCTGGAGTGCAATGGCACAATCTCAGCCCACTGCAACCTCCACCTCCTGGGCTCAAGCGATTCTCCTGCCTCTGCCTCCCAAGTAGCTGGGACAACAGGTACCCGCCACCACCCCTGGCTAATTTTTGTGTTTTTAGTAGAGATGGGGTTTTACCATGTTGGTCAGGCTGGTCTCGAACTCTGGCCTCAAGTGAACTGCCTGCCTTGGCCTCCCAACATGCTGGGATTACAGGCATGAGCCACCAGGCCCGGCCCAGTACTGCCTTGGGACCCAAGAGTCCAACCCCTTGTCAGGAGCCACATATTCTGATCCCCCGTGTGGGTGAAGAGCCCATGGGGTTGGGGACATGGGCTTCCTTGGAACCCCCACCTCCCCTTCTGGATCATGCTCTGGTACCAGGGCCCAGAATTCCTTGCTGTAGTGACCTGAGCCACTTCCAGGACACGTGCGGGCATCTTCCGCAGCTGGACAGCAGCATTGTGGTACATATATCCAGCCTCAGTGGATGGCCCTAGGCCCGGAATTGGAGTTGAGAGGGAATGAAGCATGGAGGTGCCTGCCGGGGCATCTACCGCATGCACACAGGACCCTTACTGGTGCGACAGGACTGGGTGGTGTATGCATTTCCTGTGGCTACTATAACAAATTACTGCAATCTTAGTGGCTTCAACGAAAGTATATTTTTAAATTTGGATAGTTATGGAGATCAGAAGTCCAAAAATAAGTTTTATGGAACTGTATTAGGGTTCTCCAGAGGGAGAGAACTAATAGGATCTATATTGATATAAAAGGAGTTTATTTTTTATTTTCATTTTTATTATTTTTGAGACGGAATCTCACTCTGTCGCCAGGCTGGAGTGCAGAGGTGCGATGTTGGCTCACTGCAACCTCTGCCTCCCGGGTTCAAGCAATTCTCCTCTGGAGTAGCTGGGACTACAGGCATGCGCCACCCTGCTCAGCTAATTTCTTTATTTTTAGCAGAGACAGGGTTTCACCATGTTCGCCAGGATGATCTCAATCTTTTGACTTCATGATCCACCTGCCTCAGCCTCCCAAAATGCTGGGATTTCAGGCGTAAGCCATTGCACCTGGCCGAGATCTTTTTTTTAAGTCTAATTTTGTCATAAAAAATTTCCCATTCAAGCCAGATGCAGTGGCTTATGTCTGTAATATCAGCACTTTGAGGGGGCTGAGGTGGGCAGATTACCTGAGGTCAGGAGTTCAAGACCAGCCTGGCCAACGTGACAAAACCCCATCTCTGGTAAAAATACAAAAATTAGCCTGGTTTGGTGGCACATGCCAGTAATACCAGCTACTTGGGAGGCTGAGGCAGGAGGATCACTTGAACCTGGCAGGTGGAGGTTGCAGTGAGCCAAGATTGCGCCACTGCACTCCAACCTGGACAACAGAGTGAGACTCTGTCTCAAAAAAAAAAAAAAAATCACATTCAACTCCATGCCATGACCCCTTTAATACAAAGATGAAGTAAAATACGCTATCCAAAATTTTTGCCCTGAGTTTATGAATACCTCTATTGCATACTCCTGGGTTTATGCATGTCCCAGATTGAGAAGCAAGGGAAAGAATGGTCCATTTATTTGATCCACCAGGATTTACTGAGAAGTGCCCTTGTTGCAGGCTTGGGGTAACGTGCTGGGCATACTTGAGCGAGACAGGCTCTGCTGTGAGGAGCTCAGTCCAGCAGTTATGACAGGCTACCTCCGTCTGTTTACTGTCAGGAAGAGAAGCCCTATAATTACCATGAACATGTGTTCTGATCCCTGGTGTGGGGTATAGAACACAGAGTATATCAAGTGGGCTTAGTTTTCCTGGAACAGGTTTTGCTAGAGCTTAAAGAGAGAACTGCATCAAGTCCTTTGGGGGCCCTGAGATGCCTGACTGCATCCATCACTGTATCAATAAACCTTTTATTCATTCACCCTTCAACAGCTCTGATTAATTCTCCATAAAGGAAGTCATCTGTCTGGTCTCATCTGGGAAGGCTTCCCAGAGGAGGTGACATTTGAGAGAAATCCTGATGGATGAATGTAATAACCACAGAATAATACTATTTTAAAAAGTAGTAACTGTTAACTTTTGCATAAGGCATACTAAAATATTCTGAGCCTTTTATGTGTACTAAGTCATCTAATTTTTACAACAGTCCATGTGTTATTGATTCAATCATTCATTCATTCATTGAGTAGTTCCTGTTTTGTTTTCTTTTTTTTTTTTTTTTTTTTTTTTTGTGTGTGTGTGTGTGTGTGTGTGTGTGTGTGTGTGTGTTTTGAGACAGAGTCTCGCTCTGTCTCCAGGCTGGAGTGCAGTGGCTTGATCTTGGCTCACTGCAACCTCTGCCTCCTGGGTTTAAGTGATTCTCCTGCCTCAGCCTCCCGAGTAGCTGGGACTACAGGTGTGTGCCACCATGCCCATGCTCAGTTAATTTTTGTATTTTTAGTAGAGACGGGGTTTCACCATGTTGGCCAGTATGGTCTCGATCTCCTGACCTTGTGATCTGCCCACCTTGGCCTCCCAAAGTGCTGGGATTACAGGTGTGAGCCACCGAGTCCAGCCTTCTAGATCTTATAGTCAAGAAAACTGAGAACCAGAGAGGTTAAATCACTTACCTGGGACCACACAGTTAGTGAGACTTTTTTTTTATTTTTTGAGATAGGGTCTTGCTCTGTTGCCCAGGCTGGAATGCAGTGGCACAGTCATGGCTCACTGCAGCCTCAAACTCCCACCTCAGCCTCCTGAATAACTGGGACTTCAGGTGCATGCCACCACACCTGGCTAACTTAAAATAATCGTTTTTGTAGAGACAGGATCTCACTATGTTGCCCAGGTGGGTCTCAAACTCCTGAGCTCAAGCAATCCTCCTGGCTCAGTCTCCCAAAGTGCTGGGATTACAGGCATGAGCCACCATGCCTGGCCAAGATTTTTAATATTTGGGTTAGCTTAATTTTTTTCCATGAATTTTCTGTTTGGATCTTTTACCCATTTTTATTTTAAAAATGGGGTATCCTTTTTTGCTGAGGAGTAAAAAATCTTTACAAATAAAGGAAATTAGTGTATTATCACACCATGTGTAATGGCTTAGTTACTTATTTTTTGTTGGTGATGGTTGTTTAAAATAATTTATTTATATATATGTGTGTGTGTGTGTGTGTGTGTGTATATATATATATATATATTATTTTAATTTTTTTTTTTTTAGATGGAGTCTCGCTCTGTTGCCCAGGCTGGAGTACAGTGGTGTGATCTCAGCTCACTGCAACCTCCGATTCCCAGGTTCAAGCAGTTCTCCTGCCTCAGCCTCCCGAATGCATGGGATTACAGGCGTGAGCCACCATGCCCGCTAAATTTTTTGTATGTTTAGTAGAGTCGAGGTTTCACCATGTTGGCCAGGCTGGTCTCAAACTCCTGACCTCAAGTGATCTACCTGCCTCAGCCTCCCAAAGTGCTGGGATTACAGGCATGAGCCACTGTTCCTGGCCTTGGCTAAGTTACTTGTTAGTTTTAGTCTAGGCTCTAGGGATAGAGCAATGAATGAGAGATACAAAATCCCCTGATTTCCAAAAGCTGACACTCTATTGGGGAGAGAGACCAGGGACAAAGGAAGATAAATAATATGTCATGTGGTGATCTGCAGTGGGGAAAAATAAAGCAGGAAAGACAGAGAAGGGCCAGACACCAGGTCACACCTGTAATCCCGGCACTGTAGGAGGCCAAGGGAGGAGGATTGCTTGAGCCCAGGAGTTTGAGACTCGCCTGGGCAACAAAGTGAGACCCCATCTCTACACAGCAACAAGAACAAGAAAAGAAAATTAATCAGGTGTGGTGGTACACACCTGTGGTCTCGGCTACTTGGGAAACTGAGGTGGGAGGATTTCTGGAGGCTGGGAGTTCGAGGCTGCAGTGAGCTATGATTGTACCACTGTGCTCCAGCCTGGCAGACAGTGAGATCGCATTTCAAAAGAAAAAATTAAATTAAAAAGAGAGGCCGGGTGCGGTGGCTCACGCCTATAATCCTGGAACTTTGGGAGGCCAAGGCGGGCAGATCACCTGAGGTCGGGAGTTCAAGACTAAGTTAGCCTGACTAACATGGAGAAACCCTGTCTCTACTAAAAATACAAAATTAGCCAAGTGTAGTGGCTCATGCCTGCAATCCCAGCTACTCAGGAGGCTGACACAGGAGAATTGCTTGAACTCAGGAGGCGGAGGTTGTGGTGAGCCCAGCTCGTGCCATGGCACTCCAGTCTGGGCAACAAGAGCAAAACTCCATCTCGAAAATAAAAAAGAGAGAGAGAGAGAGAGAGAGAGAGAGAGAGAGAGACACTGAGTGTGTATTGGGAAAGGGTGTTATAATTTACAGTGTGCCAAGTACAAGTTTCAAGGAGGTGACATTTTGAGCAAAGTCCGGAAGGAGGCGAGAGAGCTACCTTGTGAGTATTTGAGGGAACTGTATTCCGAGCAGAAAGCACAGTCAGTGCAAAGGCCCTGGGGCCTGCCCGATGCGTTTGAGGAACAGTAGGACCAGTGGTGTCTGGCAGCAGAGGGAGCAAGGGAGTGTTGGGAAGAATGCCCAAGAAAAAGTAGCCAATGAGAGAGGAGGTGACAGGCAGATCTTACAAGACCTCACAGCTCCCGTGGGGACTTGGGACTTTTCTCTGGGTGACATGGAACATGCAAGGTGGGGAGGTTTGATGAAGTAACTGAGGGCCCAGGGCATTATAGGAGTTTGCCAGTCAGCCACGATGTTGGGGTTGGAGGATATAGATTTCTGAGAGTTGAAAAGGAAGAATTAATCCTTCACACAGCAACTATATCTAATTATACACTCAGCTCTGGCTCCGTTCCAAACCTGTGTTGACAATTATGAGCCCAA
This sequence comes from Sapajus apella, assembly GCF_009761245.1. NCBI lineage: Eukaryota > Metazoa > Chordata > Mammalia > Primates > Cebidae > Sapajus > Sapajus apella. Next base: position 1,649,980 of record NW_022437070.1, on the reverse strand, counting down.
CAGACATTAATAAAAATAAAACGTAATGCCAGGAATTTAACTACTCATAACTTACGTGAGTTATAAACTTTTTTTTTCCTGAGACAGGATCTCGCTCTGCCACCCAGGCTGGAGTTCAGTGGTGCCATCTAGGCTTACTGCAACCTATGCCTCCATCTCCTGTGTTCCAGCGATTCTCTTGCCTCCTGCCTCAGCCTCCCAAGTAGCTGGGATCACAGGCATGTGCCACCATGCCCAGCTAATTTTTGTATTTTTAGTAGAGATGGTGTTTTTGCCATGTGGGCCAGGTTGGTCTCGAACTCCCGGCCTCAAGTGATCCGCCCACCTTAACCTCTCAAAGTGCTGGCATTACAGGCATTAGCCACCACATCCGGCATGAGTTATAAACGTGTAAGAGGAGACCTGGCCAGGTGCAGTGGCTCACGCCTGTAAGCCCAGCACTTTGGGAGGCCAAGGCGGGGTGAGGGGGAGATCACCTGAGGTCGGGAGTTCAAGACCTGTCTGACCAACATAGAGAAACCCCATCTCTACTAAAATACAAAATTAGCCGGACATGGGGGTACATGCCTGTAATCCCAGGTACTCGGCAGGCCGAGGCAGGAGAATCACTTGAAACCGGGAGGTGGAGGTTGCGGTGAGCTGAGATTGGGCCATTGCACTCCAGCCTGGGCAACAAAAGCAAAACTCCATCTCAAAAAAAAAAAAAAAGATGGGGGGATCCAAGTCCTACTGGTAGTCTGTCCTGTTTGGGGCTGTCTCCAAGATCTAGAATAGGGGTGTCCAGTCTTTTGGCTTCCCTGGGCCACACAGGAAGAACTATATTGGGACACACGTGAAATACACTAACACCAATGATAGCTGATGAGCTAAAGAAAAAAATTGCAAGAAAATCTCATAATGTTTCCAGGAAGTGCATGAATTTGTACTGGGCCACATTCAGAGCCATCCTGGGCCTCGTGTTGCCCATAGGCCATTGGTTGGACAAGCCTGATGTAGAACAAGGTTCCCCAGAGCCACTCTTGCCAAATTGTTCACCTGGGAGGTTCCATCAGCATATCCCTTTACCAGCAGTAAGATGAAGCAGTAAGAAAAATCTCCACTCTCTACAGCTTTGTGTTACTTTTTTTTTTTAATCTTTGTAATCTGATAAGCTACAGTTGTATCTTACAATTCAGCAATGCTCAGCCTGCTTGGCACCAGGAGCCCATTTCATGGAAGACAATTTTTCCACAGAGGGAGGCAGGGGAGATGGTTTTGGGATGAAACTGTTCCACCTCGGATCCTCAGACATGAGTTAGATTCTCACAAAGAACTCCTAACTTAGATTCCTCGCATGTGCATTCCCTCCTATGAGAATCTAATGCTCTGATGATCTGACAGAGCTCAGGAGGCAGAGCTCAGGCTGTAATGCTCGCCCTCTGCCCTCTCACCTCCTGCTGTGTGGCCCAGCTCCTAACAGGCCACAGACCTGGGCCAGTCTGCCGCCAGGGGTTTGGGGAACCCTGTATAACTGACACTTCTTTAATCACAGGATGAGCAAGATGTACTTTTCTTTCTGTGAACTTCCTGTGCATATCTTTTAACCATATATACAGATATATATATATACACACACACACACACACACACACACACACACACACACACACACACACACACA